>NW_010182348.1:0-2843 GCF_000695765.1 Mesitornis unicolor | reverse complement strand
CAAGAAAATCATACATCCGCTATGCAGTTGTTTGGGCTGTATCAATGTCAGCTCAGCACAATGATATTTGACATCATTAATAGAGAAATGTATTTTCTTGTTTACTGCATCACTGTTCATGCACTGGAAAGACCAATACCAGCAACCTGCTTTTGCAGATAACCTAATAAAGGTTCCACAGGGTATCTGTAGGTGTATCCATACATATGTATGTACATGTAAGGCAGCAAGAATGCCAATAAAAGCTATTTCTACAATTCATGTAAGATATGAAGAATTTAAAAGGCTTATTAATGAGACAGCTAAATTACTTTCTGTTCTGGACAGAGAAAACACAATGAAAGGCTTGGCTGGTTTCTCTCAGGACTTCAGAAAGCCAGTTAACCTAGGGCTCTTGAATGTGGATCTAAAGAAGGACGCTACAAAATACATTAGCTTTCAGTGAAAAAGGGGTACTTACCTTTCACTGCTATGCCTCCTGCTCCTTTGAAAGAAACAGAAGCTTTTCAAAAGTCAAAAAACTGTTAACAGCTACTGTGTCTATCCTACAGTGAGGAAAAAAGATTTTACCTCCTGTGCCTTACCAGAAGAAAAATGACTAATGTATAACTTGAATGCACTGAATTAATATTTCCTCTTAAAAAACATTTCTAGAGAAGCAGGGGATTTTATTTATGGAAACAAAACCCAAAATGAAAGGGTCACTTAAGCTTGCAAATTGCAAACTCTTGAACTGTTTAGACTTCTTTTTCTGCAAGAAATTAATACGCATTTAAGGAAAACACATGAAACAGCAGATATTACAAGGAAGTACAACTCCAAAGCCATATTTAATTGTTATGCCTACAATAGCTGAAGGAGCTGTAGAAGGGTGTAACTCATTGGGATTCAAGACATCACAGGAGATGCTTCCTTCCTGTGTCCCTGACCGACCTCTCTGTCCCAGACTGCGTCTGGCATTTTCCTTGCCTGACCTGTCTGTCCTCAATTCTAATTCTCACCAGAGGTAATCCATCCTTTTTACAGGCTGACTAAAAGCAATAATCTTTGTCTGTTACTATGAGTCTGCAATCAGTGTAAGCAATCACTATACAGAGCTTCTCCATCTGACCTAAGAGTAACTTAGATTTTGCAGAAAAAATCCTTATGCAGGACTCCAAAACATGCCTATGTATGAAGTACTCAATGAATTGTAAAATTGCTACAGAAAACTCTATGCAAATACTATGGCAAAACCATTTTTCTAATTTCAAAAGCTCTTAAGCGCATAGCAACAAACAGCTCTTACAGACCAAGTCCCTATTATGGTAGGAATTACTACTGATTTACTTTCTGAAAATATTTTCCTAACTTCTGGGAATATAAAACCCAAAAGTACATAACTTGATGAAAGATTATTTGTTTTATATGACACACGTGAGAAAGTTTTTTACTATACTAAAACATACTTAGTGTCAAAAGCGTATCTAAAGATGGAGTGGGAATAAGACTGAACAACAGGGGAACAAAAGCCCTTACCACATGTATCAGCCATTACCCAGGTTTCAGCTTCTGTACTGACTCATCCCCAGCTTAGCTCTTAACTACTTTCCCTTTGCACCTCCAAGTCTTGCAATCTCATCTAGACAAGGTGCCACTTGCACCTATCCAACCTCACTGCAAAACTGTGACCCAAGTTGCAAGGTCTACCAGCAATATTACAAATATATGATTTTCCTTTGTTGTGATTGCACTATACAACCACACTTAACAGAAGTTCAAAGCTGTTAAACCCTGAAACTCAAGTGTTTTGTTCTGCTTTAAGCTTTACAACACACTAAAACCTTCAGGAGCACTACGCTGCCATACGCACTGCTATCACATCACTGTACCCTCCCTTTGGTCACTGGTCTCTCTCTTTATTTTGCTTTTTATTTTGGAATAGCTTTTATTTTGACTTCTACAGTTTCTTACAAGATTTACAGCTAGATTTAAGAAACATGGTATACAGCAAGCTGAAAAGGGTTTTCAGGCATGGCAGATTATTGCACTCCACAGACTTCTCTCTCTAGTGAGAAGCTAGGGATTTTTTTCTATTTGTCTATCTTCCCCTTTCACACCAGTGTTACCTCTGAGTGATTCCCTGCATATTCTAGTTATCATTCAACACATTAACTACAATTTTAAATTAACAAGTACTGCAGCAGTTGAGGGGAATACTCATATTTAATCAAGAATGGATCACATGGAAAAAATCAATCAAAACCACAGTTTAAGGGGCAACCATGGCAGTTCACAGGTGAAATTTATTGCACATAACCTATCAGAATGGAATTACTTTACCTGTAGGCTAAGGCAATGAAACAGATCTAAGTGACAGCCTGTTGCCTTATATGCAACACAAACAAAATAATTCTTGAATTTGAACTGGAGGAATGAGAACAGAAAATAAGCTGACGAGTAAAAAGTGATAAAGCAACCTGAGCTTAATAGAACATGTCCATTCAACATATAATTTTATTCCTCTGTCCTAAACTATCATCTTAAGCCTGAAAACAGGTACAAATACCTGTAGATAGCTGTATTATGTAAGCAGGGTTTAAATAAACTTATCTTACATTAAAAAACTACTCACAGATTAGATTTAATCACATATGTTTAACCAAATTGCCTCTACCATTCTTCACTAACTGCTGTTGACACAATATTCTCAGGGACTTTACTTTTCCCAGTATTACATGATATATCATGATTCCCAAAAGGTGAAGTGGGATTTATATGTGTTGTAAAGTTTTTCAACATCATTCTACATAGGGATATATTTCCTTTACTACTATTATTATTACTATTAATTATATAATTAT
>NW_010182347.1:0-9597 GCF_000695765.1 Mesitornis unicolor | reverse complement strand
AGTGGTCGGCCAGCTCTGCCCAGCAGCGCAGTGCACTCGTAACACTCCAGAGCATGGCTGTTAATAAAAAACCCGAGCTCTGGATGAGCAGAGATGGGATTCTGCAGCTCTGAAGTTACAGCTCTGGGCACGTTCCAGCCTGTGCTGAGCAGGGGGATTTTACTGGTGTAGGCAAAGGCAGAGAGCAAACAACCTGGGCTTCAGTTCCCTTCCTCATGGAAAGCAGATTTAGTCCACAAACATGAACAGAGTGCAGGAAACACTCAGCTACGTGAAATAAATTTGCAGCCTGAGATGCTGGACTGGGACACAGAGCACCTGTTACATCCTCGGAGCTCACGGTCCTCCCAGAGCTACACATGGGCCAGTGGGGCCAGGAGCCATGGGGCTGGGAGCTGTGGGACAGCCCACATGTCAGCCTGCTCTTGTCATTTCTACAATGCGCTACAAAGGAATCCCCACAATCAACAACCAGCCCATACCCCTGGGGGGCCGCAATCAAACAGCACATCTGGCGCAAGGCAGAGCAAAATGAAACACCGGGAGAGGAGCGAGCAGCAAACACGCTTTGTGGAGCACAGGGGTCCTCACAAACTTGTCCCCAGTGGGGATGGAGCAGCTTTGCCATTAGCATTTCACAGCTTCACCCTATGGTTATGGTTGTTCGCAGATCTTGTCATCTCCTTCCCCTCCTTCCCTGCCTCTTTGTTCCTTTGCCTTGCTGCCTCACAGCTGGTTAAAACCGTAATGCTTTGATAATTTTTTTTTTCATTTAATCAGTTCTCATTTTTGTCAATTTTTCAGTTGTATCTTCCTCTCCAGGAGGCTAAAATGAGGCTGGGAGCTGTGTGCTTGGCTTTTGAAGGGTCTCAGGCAAAAAGTTCCAGGGAGATTTTCACTCTTTTCTCCCATGTATATTGGGCTCTCTTAAAACAAACAAACAAACACCCCCAAACATTATAAAGGAGAAAATTTTCTTTTTCACAAGCTTTCTTCATGTTACTGGGAAAATACTGACATCCCTCCTAGCTCTGTTTTTCTGTGGTTGCTATTTTTACCCTTCTAAAACCCTCCATTACTCCTTTCTGCCAAATTTCCTCATCATTTTCCTTCTCAGTTTCTCTCCCAGTTTCCAGCTTGTACAGTGGTGCACGAATATGTTACAAACTATTTGAAAGAGGAGATGATCTCTTCAAATACACACACATTTCATCAGATGGTGGACAACTGGTTGCAGACTGGAGTTTGACCTCATATTAAAACATCCCTACCTATAAGCTGTATCTAATATCACATACAGCGATATCAGGGGTGCTGAGTTATCGCTACTGAAGGTCAACAGGATTTCAGGGAACAAGCATCGTGCAAAGGAGGGTTTGAAAAATCTCCAGCACTTTGGGTGTCTTGCATAAGATTGAGAATATTTAAAACTCCAATTAAAATTGCCGAAATAAGAGCATTATTGGATACAGGACTTATAACAAGATTCAACGTGCTGTGGGAAATGCTTTAAAGGTGACCTGCAAATCCTTTTTAATTGCTTTGCTGTTGCAAGAGATGCTGTGTGGCCTCAATAACAAGGCTGGTGAGGACATCTGCTATGAGTTTAAAACAGCACAAAGTAAGTCAAACTTGGAGGGTAAATTTCTTGGAGGTGTGGCTGTGCTGAATCACAGCTCCAGCCTTCTGGTGAAGAGGCAGGTCTTAAATTGCTGCTTTAAACAAGGCAAGTTGGTCCCCTCCCTCCATCCCAAGCCATCTGTGAGGCCACCAAACTTGTCTGCCACCCTGCACGCCTGTATCCTCCAGCCTCATTTCAGTAGATACTGCAGGCGCTGGTGGGTGACTCCTCAACACAGGAGAAAGGCAGGGAATGGTCTGAGCACCAGCATGTTTGAAAGGAGAGGGGAGATGAGGGCTCAGCCTGGGAGTGCAGAAGATGCAGCCAAGAGGGCTCCCTGGTGTGCTTGGAGGAGGGTCTGGGTAACTCCTGTACACCCAGAGCCATAAAAATATTCAGGTACCAAAGACCCCAGTGGAGTCGGGTCCTTGGTGACTCCTACATATCTAAATATTTCACAGGGACAGCAGTTTCCCTCTGACCCAAGACATCCAGGACAAATGAAGAGCTGGTCAGGAGGACTCGATCCACATTTTAGGAATGCTTAGATGCTGCATCTACATAAGGAAACAGGCAGGCCAGAACATCATCTCTGGGCTGCATTCAGGAAAGGGAGAGGAGACATTATCTCACTGCCCTGAACGCTCCTCTTTCCTCCCCCAGAAAAGCTGCCAAGAATAAAGATCTCTCAGGAAACAAACTCCCACTCCCTTGTTCTCACCACGTTCAAAGGGGATGATGCACGCATCCTGGCATGGCTGGGCGGGCAGGGGACAGCAACGCAGCTCCAGCACTACCTCTGCTACCAGGAGAGGTGCTTGCAAAGGGGGATTTTGTGGTTTTGTTTTTATAAACATGTAGATCTTCCTCTTGAGAGGAGGCAGACTCAGCTTGGAGGTGGGGGTGTCAGATACTGCTGTCAAATAGGCTCAGAAACAGAGACACATGGATAATATATGCCAGACAGCTTGTCTGACAAATTATTGTTTCTGCTGTCACCTAAATTGTTCCATACGTCATCTTCCCCTCCCATTTCTGTTTCAACCAAACCTGCCTAGAGATGACACTTTGTCCAGCCCTTCTTATGAAGCAGTTTACAACCCAGTTTGCTCCAGTTGTGCACTGTGAGATGGACCCTTTTCCCTTTTGAAGGTATGGATGGATGAGAGGAGGGAAATGACAGGGATGCTTTTCTTTTCCTGCTCCTTGTTGTACCTGATACTACAGAAATAATTATGATTAAAATCTGAGAGTTTTGGGAAAGGTAAAATGCAGCTTCCAGTCCAAGCCCCCTGTTAGAGCAAGATCACCCAGAGAAGATCACACGAGAACACATCCAGGTGGGTTTTGAATATCTCCAGAGAAGGAGACTCCACACAAAACCTCTTTGGGCAGCCTGGGCCATGCTCTGGCACCCTCACAGTAAAGAAGTTTTTCCATATATTTAAGTTGAACCTCCTGTGTTCCAGTTAGTGACCATTGCCCCTCATCCTGTCGCTGGGCACAACTGGGAAGAGTCTGGTCCCATCCTCCTGACACTTGCCCTTTAGATATTTATAAGCATTAATGAGATCCCCTCTCAGTCTCCTCTTCTCCAGGCTAAACAGACCCAGCTCTCTCAGTTTTTCCTCATATGGGAGATGCTCCAGTCCCCTCATCTTCTCAGTGGCTCTGCACTGGACTCTCTCCAGTTGTTCCTTGTCCTTCTTGAACTGGGAATGGGAAACATGGGGACAACTTGTGCCACCAAAGACCATGGAGTCTCTGCCTCCGGCTCTGGCCCAGCCCTTTTGGGTGGGAGTTAGCTGGCAGACACAACATGTGTGTGTATGGAGCCAGGAAAGTTTGCTAGTCTTTCCAGGAAAGTGCCTCCAGCTCTTCTCCTACCCTGCAAACTGTGCCTCGTGTTAGGAAACCACCTCCAAAATACCTGCAGAAAACTCTCAGCATCCCTCCATCACCTCCGACACCCCTGCGCCTCCTGCAGTCCAGCCCTGACCATCAGCACCAGGGCAGCAATACCACCAGCAGAAAACACTGGAGCAAGGCAGAAAGTGACTCATTTTGTTGGCTGGACCCACATATTTCTCCCCTCTGCCATGTCAAGGCGAATTTGGCTGTCACAGACCAGCTCCATCCGCTCACAACTCCTCCTGCCAGCAGTCCGCACAGGTGAATTACAATTTGACATGAATCCTGTCACCATCCAACACCCTAAAGGTAATAAATGTCTGGCTGTTATTAAGCAGTTATTGTCTGAAGCCTCTCAACAACAAAAGGAGGGCTTAAAAATGCCTCTCAGTGCCACAGCTGCTGACAGAGTGTGCTAGGGACCAGGCATTTATTTTACTGCATATTTCTTCCACCAAGCCTCCTCCTTCCTGGGTACACGTGTCTTCATGAGGGTCTTTTAGGAAGAAAACAATTGAGTGTTTCCGCTCACTCCAGCTTCGAGATTCGCAATTACTGCAGGCGGAAAAGGCTGTGCATAAACCCCAGTTTGAGGTGGGGATATGAAATTTCAATCTGTGCTGTGCATAACAGGAACCCAGGCCGGGATGAATCATGCTATGTTACTTCAGTTTTAAATTTTTTCTGCGCTGCGTAGGTTTTTCTAGGGCATATTCCATCAGGCACGTACTGGTCAAATTCACTTTGAACATGTATTACACGTTAGCCTGCGGTACACACACTTCAGATGTCAGAAACAGTAACAAAGTGGGCTTAGCAACTTAACAAAACCCTTTCTGCAGACCGCCATACATTTTCTGAGTGCTCTTTATCACAGCCATTTGACTACTATTTTTTTGTTAGATTTGTCAGTCCTGAGGTATTTTGATTAAAACCGCACTGAGTAATTTCACCTTTTTTCCTTCATCAATACAGTAATTTGTAAATATCCCAGGAATTTTTTTTGTGTGTGCTCCCACCCAGGAATGCAAATGGCCATTATGTGCTCCCTAAGGTATCTCCAAATAACCCTTCTCCTTTTAACCTTAGGATTTTATTGTGTTAGTTGCTAGGTAACTGAGCAAGATTTATAGCCATCTATTGTTAATTTTGAAGGCAGTCTTCAATTTCCCCGTAAATAGCATTTGGGAGTTGGAGTCCACACCAATAAAAACTTGCAGCTCAGTCCCACTCCGTGGAGAGGAGCACCTGCTATGAAACACAGAGCCAAGTGGATACATAAAGCTTATTTCTCCCCAAAAGAGCTCTGAGACCCTCTCAAACTGGACAGGCTGAACACCGCTGGGGTGCTGGTGGGACCCTGGGATGCTGGAGGGACCCCAGGCACCCCTGGCCTCCAGTGCCGGTACAGCAAAGTATCAGCACTGGGGCATCCTGGCTGCTGCCCCGCTTCCCTCCCTCCTGCTCCCCTTCCAGCCCCCTCCTCATCCATGCAGGCTGTTACTCCCTAAAATGACAGCGCTGCGGCTTTTTCCCAGAACTGGGTTTCTTTGCTCCCCAGGCGCAGCTCTCGCTCGCCTCTCTCTCTTGGAGGAGAGGTGGGTGGTGGATGGCCCTGGTTCATGCAGTTCCTTAACGCTTCTCAATTTGAGGCTAAACAAAGCAATCGAGTGGGGCTCTGCCAATTTGCACAAAACCTCCCCGCACTATAGCAACAAGTAATTTTCTGCTACTCCCCTCCTCACTCCCTTGAGCTTGCTGGGGATCCAGCAGAATTATTTGCTCTACGCTGTAAATTCACGCTCCTTCCTGGCAACTTTTGCATTTCAGGATCATTCCTGAAGCTGAGAAAAACCAAACCTGTCTGGGGTAACTCACAGAGGCGATTGTCAGCAGCCAAGGCAGGAGGGGAACCAGCGGGTGTGAAGCCATCCTGCCCCTGGAAGCATCCCAGGTGTCGTTCAGTCCCTCACATTAATCATGTATTTGCCACCCCACAGGTGGAGAGGTCCTTTTATTTTTTATTTTTTTTAGCTGCTTTATGGTCTCTTCTCATTGGGGAAAAAGAAGAAAAAAAAAAAAGCCTTTTTCTTCCCATTTCACAGGATTGAAGCCTGCTGATAAATTGGGGAGTGAAATACCCAAGAAAACCAGGCTGCCAGTGGTTGTGACAGGGTGAGGAGCTCACATTACGCAGAAGTTCGGTAACTGCTTTAAGGGTAAACACAGAAAATATGTCTATAGTCCCTGGGATACTAGAAATGGTTTTTCTTCTGGCCACAAATGTTGTCAGGTTTTACATTTTTTGCTATTCTTACCTGCTGGAGATACCGGTTCTTTGGCCAAGGTCAACAGCCCAGGACCTATTTGCTGTCGAAAGCTTCTGATGCTTCCAAGTTCAATGCTTCCTTACAGTCAGGCCCAGGCCATTAGAATGGGAAAAAACCATTAGTGAAAACTTGAATGCAAGTAATAGCTGGAAAGCTTCACATACCACTTGCACAACGTGGAGGAAAGCTGATGAAGGGGAGGATATTATCAGATTATCTGGGGCTCCAAGGGAAGGTGTGCAGCTCCTGGGGTTATTCCAGGTAAGCCATGCACCAGCACAAAGGCACAGCCGCTGCCTTTTCCACGTAGAGCGGGATGAAGCCGTAGATGTTGAAAAGACTGTAGGACACCCTGCTTTATGCAATTATGGGATCATCTCTAAAATATGTATCTGAAGGACAGCACCTCCCCATTTGCCCCACCTGGATGGGAACAGCAGCTCAAGGCAGTGACAGCAGAGTGCTCTGCTGCAAAGCCCTTGGCTGAGGTTTCCTTAGATCATCTGTGTCACTGATCAGGGTGGCTTGTCCTCTGAGACACCTGGATAGGGTCACCTAGAGACACCTCTGAAGAAACCTGGTGTGCTCAAGGGTCCCCTGGGGACAGAGCAGTGAAGGGGGGAGGAAGACAGCGAAGTCTTTCAGCAGCTGAGCCCCAGCTCAGACGGGGAGAAGCTCTCACCAGGCAAGGCTCCGACTCCCCGTGTTATTCCCTGCCGCTGCCAGGAAGCAAACCTCCGTGGCAACTGCTGATCTACGCCTCCTGACAGCAGCTTGGCCCGCGCCGTATGCGGTTTATTATTTCAGAGCTCAGTTATTTGCCGGTTCAGCTGGCGCGGATGCATTTTATCTGTAGCTGCATTTTCCCAAAGCAGGGCTAGGTTGCCACCAGTGGGTACGTGTTTGCCGTGCACGATGCCAGCCTCAGGGGCAAGTGCCCAGGTGCATGCTCCCACCACCACAAACCTGGCCCCTGCTCCAAAGGGCTGCTCAAACCTGAGACCACTTCATCCATGCATGAGGCCAGAGCTCCAGCCCCTGGCAGCATCTGGTACCTGCCTGCATCCCTTGCTGCAGCACCTTCACTCACGCCTGCCGGGAGGGTTACAGAGGCATGGGAGCAAATAAACCCCTGCTCATGTTTGCCAGTCACGGAGACCTTTACAGCAGATCTGCCTGCATGGTGGCTACCCTGGACATGTTTGATCTTGCCAGGGTGCAGGGACCCATCCCTGAGTGGGAGCAATTAAAGTGTTTTCCAGCAAATACTCCTTTCTGTGAGGGGGGGCAAGGGAAGGCAGGCAGTGAGCAGGGAATAGCTTCAAAGAGAAAGGTCAGCAAGCCAGAGAGGATGGATTAGTAAAGGACAATGCAGCAAAGACCTGATTAATTTAATTGCTCATCTGAAATGTAGTCACAGATTAGAGATGGATGAAGAAATTATAAGCATATGAATGGAGCCAAGAAATTATTTTAAGGGAGAAAATATGCAGAGCCCTGCCTCCCCCTGCACCTTCTGCCCTGCTCACAAAGGGGTTTGTATCCCATGATTACTCCAGACTTCTGGCTCTTGTCCTCGCTCTGTCTTCTCAGAGATGGAGACACCGCCTACCAAGAGATGTTTCAGTAGCTGCTGCTTGATATCGCTGCTGGCAGCTCGGATTGACCAGGAGCATTAAAGCTCCTTGTGTGCCCAAGCCTGCGAGGAGATGTAATGTGGAAACCATTTGGGCTCTTACACTCCCAGCAGAACTGAGGATTTCCTGATGGAGATGGATTGATGTGCATGGCCTCAGCCTCTGCACGCCCTGCCCAGCCACGCCTTGGAGGACCTGAATCAGCTTCACAAAGGAGAAATGTTGTTCTACCTTCCCTCGGCTGAAAATGGTACCTATATCAGTTCTCCCTGTACTTACAGTCAACAGATCATGTCTCCAAACACTTCAGGAGTAATGTTTATAGCTAGAGAGAGGCAGGAGTAATTTCATGGAAAATTTCACAGGTTTGTTATTTTTGTTTGTTTGGTTATTTTGATTGGAATAAACAAACCAAAGAACCCCCAGGAAATTAAGTATAAAAAGCATCTGGATTAGGTCAAAACACTATTCTCTTCTCATTTTGATTTTTTCAAAAACTGTGCCTTATGTTTGGTAATATAAAAGGGCTGAAAAATTATGCTAACTTTGAAGTGGAAACCCAGGCTCTTCTGTGAAGGCCAAGAATAACTTCTTAGCATTCTTCATCTAACTGTTGCTAAGAGAGGTCATAAACTTGTTAACTAAATCTGCTTCTGGAAAGCTGTGGTTCCGATTGCCTGGATTACTCCAGCACGGGCAAAAATACTTGGTAAATACTGGGGTGAGATCAACAGGCACCGCTTTTGGCCTTCGGCTCCTTCCTGCTGCACAATGCACGCTGCAGAGCTGCCTCCAGGAATCTGTACCGTGAAGAGACTCATCCCTTCCAGCTAAATGACCAATAGCCACTCAGGTTAGTGACTTCTGGATGAACTTGAACTTATTTCTTAAAAGTACTTGATTTCGAGTTCAAGCAACAGGAGTACTTACCACATGGGCTGAGCTGCTTCCGCTGCTGATGACTCCTGGGTTGGGTTGAATTCCCATGCATGGTAGATGGGAAAACTGTCTCGCCTCAATGCCATCACCCTGGCAGAGGTGCTTGCTGTGAGTCAGCACTCGATCATCTGCTTGGGACAAGGAGCTGTGTTGGAAAGTCCTACACTGGGTCTGAAAATGCCTCTGGAAAATCATCTTTCAAGCCCAGACTGCCCTCCTTGTCTTTTCTGCTTCTCCCCACCTTTCAATACCACTTTCAAAGCATAGCTATGTAGAAGGTTTTCTAGTAAATGCCCTGATTTAAGATGAGCTCCCTGAGGTCTGTGCTTCTAACAGCCTTCAACGAAATGCAATTTATTTTTCTATAGAAGAAAAAATGCCCATTACTGGGGCAGAAGGGAATGTGGAAGAGATGCAGCAATGACCTCTGTCTCTGGAGCGATTAGTCCCGATGGGCTGTACAACAGGGCTGAAGAAGCGCTGTAATTTTCATAGAATAACTGGACATAAGCATCAAAAGTGTTAAAATGATCCTTTCATTACACAGGGCTGGAAGGTTAAAGGTGATACAGGGGCTGTGTACAGACCCCCTGTTGGCTTAATTCCACAGCAGCCCACCTTTAAAGCCTTTGCAATCATTTAATAAATGATGGAAAAGGAAGACACCTTTAAGATAACTGGTCGTTTAAACTAAGAGTTAAGCTTTTGAAACATATGTTCTGTTTTCTGCATCTGCCAGTGTTTTATACAGCACAGGAAAGGTGTCCTCTCTCCTATTATATAGAAAAAGGCTGTAGCTGCCAGCACTAAGAGATCTGCTGCATTTTCTGAGACAAAGCAAGAGGAACGTACAAGGACAGAAAGGAAAATTCTTTTTCACTCTTACCTGCAGCTTCTGGGCAGAGGTGATGTACGACTCTGACTCCAGTTTGTCACCTGGTTGTGCCTCCTGGGAGCCAGGCCCCACATTTGCTTCCTTTTAACCCAAACTTCTTCTGCCTGAATTTTAATATATATTTGAAGCTATTTTTTCAAACTCAGAAAAGTTGAGTTGTGCTTTTTTTTTTTGTAGATTTCTTTAAATAGCACTGCTAGCAGTGTAGACCAGGTCCAGTTATCCCAGCTCATCCTCTGTCCTGGTTTGAGCTAAACAGAACTA
>NW_010182346.1:0-1042 GCF_000695765.1 Mesitornis unicolor | reverse complement strand
CAAACGGGGAGATCCTAAATATGGAGATCCTTAAAGGTGGAGATCCCAAAGGTGGTGGAGATCCTAAAGGAAGAGATCCCAAATGTGGAGGTCTCAAAGACAGACATCCCAAAGAGAAAGGTCCCAAAGGGGGAGATCCCAAAGGAGGAGGTCTCAAAGGTGGTGGAGATCCTAAAGGAGGAGATCCCAAATGTGGAGGTCCCAAAGACAGAGATCCCAAAGGGGGAGATCCCAAACCGGGAGATCCTAAATATGCAGATCCCAAATGTGGAGATCCCAAAGGTGGAGATCCCAAAGGGGGAGATCCTAAATATGGAGGTCCCACAGGGGGAGATCCTAAAGGAGGAGATCCCAAAGGTGGAGATCCTAAAGGGGGAGATCCCAAACGGGGAGATCCTAAATATGGAGATCCTAAATGTGGAGATCCTTAAAGGTGGAGATCCCAAAGGAGGAGATCCTAAATATGGAGGTCCCAAAGGTGGCGGTCCCACAGGGGGAGATTCTTAAAGGTGGAGATCCCAAAGGTGTTGCAGATCCTAAAGGTGGAGATCCCAAAAGGGGATATGTCAAAGGTTGAGATCCTAAAGGTGGAGATCCCAAAGGTGGTGATGCCAAAGGTTGGAGATCCTGAAAGTGGAGATCCCAAAGGGGGAGATCTCAAAGGTGGAGATCCTAAAGGAGGAGATCCCAAATGGGGAGATCCTAAAATGGGAGATCCCAAAGATGGAGGTCCTAAAAGGGGAGATCCCAAAAGTGGAGATCCTAAAAGGGGAGCTCCTGAAAGTAGAGATCCCAAAGGGGGAGATCTCAAAGGTTGAGACCCTAAAGGCTGAGATCCTAAACGTGGAGATCCCAAAAGCAGAGATCCCAAAGGGGGAGATCTCAAAGGTGGAGATCCTAAAGGGGAAGATCCCAAAAGTGGAGATCCTAAAGGAGGAGATCCCAAAGGGGGAGATCCTAAAAGGGGAGATCCTAAAGGTGGAGGTCCCAAAGGTGGTGGAGATCCCAAATGGGGAGATCCCAAAGATTGAGATCCCAAAGG
>NW_010182345.1:31212-67264 GCF_000695765.1 Mesitornis unicolor | reverse complement strand
GGACCGTGGGGTTAAGGGCTCCCCGGCCGCAGCGCAGGAGTAGCCGCCGCGGGACTGGGCCGGGTGGCACTGAAACGGTGCCTCCTGCTTTCTAGGACAAATACTGAATTTTGTAACCTGTCCCAGACCAACTTTTAAGGTGAACGCGATTTGGTTATACAAATCGGGGAGGGCAGTCAGCAAAACATGTGGTAATATTTACTTCGATATCCTTACTTTGTTGAAATGTCACGCTTGCTTTGAAAGCAAGTAGGACGCTCCGTCACTTGGACTGTGTGTTCCTTTCCAGACAAAGAAGAGGTTGCACAATGGCGTTTGATCTGCCTAGGTCAAAAATCAAGTAGTTTGGCAGCTTTCGGCAAGTTCTGCTCCGTGTGGTCATGGGAGCTGTGCAGCCAAGCTGTTTGGTCCGTTGCTGGTGTGAAATCAACACAGGTGGTGTCCAGATCTGGCTCCTCCCAGTTTAAGTCTCTCGAATGCATTTGGTCTCTTGATGGCCAAATGCATGAGAAAAAGCTGCACAGAAAGGCACAGGTTCGGTAGCTGCCTAGCAGAAATAGGGCATGACATGCAGACTAATCCCAGCTGGGATATGATTTATTGATTTACTTGGACTTGCATGGCTGGCTTTAACAGGCAGAAAATAAACTAAAGCTACTAGTGACAGTCTTTCTGTCGCCAGAATTGAATGAATTCACTACCACTTATTTACCAAAAGTCAAATGGATTTGTGCATTGCTTTATTGAATGCTTACATGGTTCAGGAATATAGAAAGGGTATTGAGTTTCTTTTTTTCTAAACCATGTACTTTTAAAAATAAATTCTGAGCGGAATTTCTTTAACTGCTTTCTATAAATCCAGTCGTTCTAACATATGTTCAGGATCACTTTTGAATGAGCTTGATTACAACATCCATCTGTGAAAGCCCCACTCCCTTAGGGGATGAAAGCCACAGTGGTTAGAAGAATGGGATGGGTGATCTGTGTGTGTGGCACAGTAACTGCGACAAGTGTGTTGGGCTACTGACTGATACCCTGCAGGGCCTGAGAAACAAGCTAATGCAAAAGCAAAGGCAGTGCAAACTTAGCAACTGTACAGTGATCATATATTAATTGCTCCTTTCTGTTCTTGGTCTCTTCTAGGATTCATCTGTAGAGAGGAGCAATTAATGTAATAGCTACAGGGGCCACTGAAACGTGCTTTCAGATGAAAAGATGTTCAAACATTCAGAGAGTTGTGAATACTGCTTGACTGTCTTCTGGGTTGGATCTGAAAATGTTCATGGGTTCTGCTTAGTTTAATCAGATTTCAGTTGCATATGGGGGGGTGCAGAGGGGAGAAGAGAGAGTTAAACTCTGCATTTCATCTGCTTTTAAAATAGTCCTTCCAGTGGTGGAAGGAAGAAATCTGTAACACAGGAGCTTCGGGAGACAACTGAAAGGCTGTGTCCAAGGCAATGCATTGTAAGTCTTTAGGTTAGGTTACAAACAGCAGGGCCAGTACAGCTGCTGTATTCATATTGTGTGGTGAACTTATGTTCAACTTACGGCCTTTTTACCCTGTTCCTATGTGTCGGTTTTTTGAGACAGTGGGAAAATATCTGTGTGCATGATATCCATTCTGTATCCTGCATTTGTTATCCGTAATAACACGTTTTATGAATACTTGGTAAGTGACTCCCTCTAGCAGAAACCCTTAATAACTTTTAGTTGTGTTTTGAATGTCCATTAAGTCATTATAATGGTCTCTATATGAAATATGTGGTGAAAATTGATGTAGCTGTAGAAGTGAAATGATATTGACCAGATAACCTGACTGGGCAAATCTCAGACTGCGAAAATTTGTCAGTTTTCAAGTTGAAATCAGATGTACCTGGGAAACTGCTCCTAAGTTGTTTACAAATGAGACCCAGAATTTGATCGGATTATTATTGGACAGATTAGTTCACATGTTTGAGCCTGTTTGTGTGTTAGTATTGAAGATACAGTTTTTGTTCTCAGAGATGTGCACGGGGTGGAGTCCTTTTGTCTAAGACTAGATAAGGGCAGGTAGCAACAAACACTCTGAAAGCAGTGTATTCATGCTTGTTTGCTTATGTACAAGCATTTTTTAAGTAATTCACAGTTAACAAAGGGAAGTCTGATGCCATCCTGTCATCTTGTACGCATGATGATACATGTCCAAATTACTGAATAAAAAAACAAAAACCAGGACTGCATACTTCTACTACAAAACTGTGTTTTCCAGTACCATAGAAGAAGCAATTTCTACCTTTTTTGTTATTATTGTAAGCTCTCAGTTTACACGCAAAACCCCCCGCTTTTTGAAACAAAGAAGGAAGATGACAGGACTCATATATGATAGCGAGGCTTGAGAGCAATAACTTTAAGGAAATTAGTTTTGTTTGTTTGTTTAAAATCCTGCTCTAGATGTATCATTTCCAGTAAAGGTCTTCAGCATCCTGATACAAACTTTCATTTCAGCATCCTCCATCTGTTCATGTAGATCCTGTAATTCTAAGGTAACCACCTGAAATTTTCTCTGTCCTCAATGAAGTCTTCACCACTGAGATAAAGTGGAGAGTCCAGCTTGTCTAGAAAGACCTCATATGGCCCTTATTCTTGGCCAGTCCTGTCTGAAACTCACTGTGTCCTGGAGCTCCATTTTGTGGGTAGCTGGTCAAAGTCCCAGAGCAGCACTCTGCATGCCAGTAACCAGAACTGTAGCGTTTGGGGTCAACTGCTGGGCAGCAGCTGCCGAGCCCTCAGAAAAACATTTGTCTTGGACTTCTCAGCTCAGACCTCATTCTGGCACTTGGCCGGCTTAGGCCCATTTCAGGCTCTGTGGTTGTCTAATTTCCAGGTTGAACAAGGACACTCTGTCACCACTTCCCTACAGACTGGGATATTAAAGGTGAGGCATGGAACAGAGGAGCTTTTACTGAGTTGTGCCCATGACGCTGGTGCAGCAGTGTGAGACACTTCAGTGAGGCAGCAGCATTGATACGTAGACTCAACAGGACTGCAGGAGCACTTAAGACAGTGTCATAAGGATACAGATTGTGGTGGTCCCTGAGGCCTGTCCAGAAGTGTTTGCAAGCATTACCGGTTTATAATGCACAAGTACCACTGGGGAGAAGGTGAAGGTGGAAGGCTAGAGCAAGTGTAGCACTCCATCTTCAGCTTGACAAGTAGATGAGAGCTCTGTTCTCTCCCCCCTTGTGTCTAACTGAGCCTTTCCATTATCTGTCAGTTTGTGGTGTTTGTGGTTAATTTACCTCTGGTGACAGCTTCCAAGTTTGCTTCAATGTTGGAAGAGTTCTTCTGGAAATCACAGGTGAATTGGCAGGTCTGAAGGGTTGACAGCTTGTCAAAATGTAGCTGCTATGTGCAGTCATCTAAGCTCTCATTCTTTCAATACTAGTATAGAACACAGGATTGACAGCCAGAGCCTGAAACTTTTTTTCACGGATCAGATAAAGCATACATGTGTCAGGGCATGCTCCTCTGATGTGCAGAAGTGTCTTCTGTCAACTATGGAGTTGGGAATTATAGCCATCCCTTTTGAGAGATAAAGTTACAGAGGTTGGGCATTGATATGTTAACATACCAACAACCACCCATCTTTTCCAACTGCAGGGAACTAAATAACCCTTTCCCTGTAGCCTGGGAACTGTAGCAAGCAGCTTTTGCTTTCTCCCTGCTCTGATAGCTCCCACACAGACTACAAGTCATTGGGGTTCAACCTCACCCTATTCTTCCCCTTCAGAAAATCCTCCTTAAGTGACTACTTGAGAGAGTGCTGCATCCTTGCCCTGAGTTACCAGGAAGGCAGCTGAGTTTCCATCTCTGCTGTTTGGTCTTCCCTGTACTGGGTATAGTGGCAGTTTTGGTAATACAGGATCCTCTCCCAGCAGAGCTCAAGCTGATGCTACTGAACTCCTTATGGGTGTATCCTAATTCCTCTTTGCTGACACCAAACTGGACAGAAACTGAACTAACAGCTTAAAATTTCCATCTTCAGTCACAGTTTCCTCCCAGACAAACCGATCTCTGTACACAACAAGAAGCCGATGGAAAGAAGCTCTAGTAGCTCTGGAAAACTTTTTGTCTTTTCCCCATCCCAACACCAACTATTTTGCAGCAAGAGAGCAAAAGCTGGTTATTTCCAACAGGATCTTTAAAGTATACTGACACCAACTGCCTGCTGAGTGTATGGTCTTTGCTGAGTGCATCTTCTTATGTGCTGCTTTGTGACAGTTCACTTTAGAGTAATTAATGAAGGACAATGTTATTCCTCCAGCAGGTCCTCTTACTTTCGTTTTCTTGCCTCTAACAGCCATGCAGGTGGATGGCAGAACAGGAACAGAACTGGTGTCTCCTGCATCCCACTCCTGTCGTGGCTCCTTCCTGAAAATAGGAAATTACTTTAAGCATATTATTATCTTTGAAAAGAAAGTATACAGTATTAAAGTCTCTCTCTCTTGCCTCCCTTCTGTCAGGAAGGACAACTTTTCACTTCTTTTCCTCCCTGTAATGAAAACTCTAAAATGGGGAGGGAGGGGGTTCATGCTGTTCTGTCTTAAAGTGGAGTGGGTAAGGAAGCCTGGTCCTGAAAAAGGTGCAAAAATGAGTTACTGAGAAAAAAAACAGGAGAGGAATGCTTCCTACAATAAGGACTAAAATAATTTTAATAAGCATGCGAGTGCTTTCCCTCTCAGATGTGAACACCTTTCCAAAATAATAGGAAGGAGAACGTCGGAAATCCAACCAGCCCTGAAAGTGGTGCAGTTTTTGATGAAAAAATACTTGTGTTTTTTCTGAAGTTGCCAGTATTTAAAGTATCTTCAGATTTAGTCTGTTCAGGGGTGAGTTTTCTAACTGGGGAAGAAGCAGAAATGAAATCTGAATATTTAGCTGGGCTCTTCAACTTAACCCTGTTTGTATTCTGAGAGTCTCTCGCAGCAAGTGCAACAGAGGCAGCATTTCTAACAAAGCAAGCTCCCAACTTGGGATTTCCTGGGGAAATAAAGCTGCGCAGAGCTCACAAACAACTCGCGGGTGCCTGGGCTGGAGTGTTTCCCCATCAGGATTAAAAACCTGATGACTTCTTCTGCCTGTGCACGTTGGAGAAGAGGAAGATAAGAATGTGTGTAAGTGTGGGCAGCATGCACGGCTGCTGAGGGGTTGGCACTGACACCTTTGTTGCTGCGGAGAGGGAAGTCCAGGCCTGGACTTGTGTCCCTTATCCCTCTGCTGTCTAGGCCACTGCCATGAAACAGAAACTGAAAGACATTGCTTTCTTCTGGCAGAAAAGCAGTTATGGGGAGACTGGTGCTGCTGTTTTATCGGGGTAAACAGACACTTTCTGGGCTTTAAAATCGGCCACTTCGTGTGTCTCTTATCTTCTTTAACCCCCCTCACTGCCAGGGATGTTCTTGGAGGTTGTCTTATCTAAACACAAAGCTGTCTGGATCAAGAAGTGTAGTGGCTTGTTTAAAGGCTGGTGGAAATACTGTGGTGCCAAGAAAGACTGCTTCTGCTTGTAAGTTTAGCAGCTGCCATGGTGTTAGCACAGCTGGAATCAAAATTGCTGCAGCTGCTGATGGCTGAAGTTGGGCGTCTCCCCAGATAACCTTTGGTGTCTGGCTGATCTGGTCACTGAGGGGGTCCTCTCTGTCTTCCACCCACTCCCAAATCTTTCTTGCAAATCCTTTCAGAATAAAATGTTTTGAGGAAGTGTGGCTGGATTGTTCAACATTTTAGCTGACCATTTCCAGACTTCTTGCTAGGGCTGTTTTGAAGTGCTTTTCAGGATTAACTCCTATGGGTACTAGTGATGACCAGAGCCAGGGCTGTGGCCATGTGTGTTTCTGCCTGGTCCGTTTGCATGGTCCCATACACGCCAAGTTTAGTATGCCTGGAGGTTTCACAGGTCTGTTTTTCACTATATGGAAATCATGACTTTTGCTTAGTTAAGCAGTTTGAATACTAACTAATGTGTCATTTTGTCCAGTTCCTCATTCTACATCTTAAATTTATGTCAACACTTTATTGAATCCTTTGCCTCCTGCAGCCTATCAAGACTAGCTAGCATGATTTTGACTTGAGGCACAATTCTGCAGCTTATTTCCACCTGTGCCCTCACTTTTTTAACTTGTGAACACTATGTATCCAAAAATGGGTTTTTATGTGCTGTTTCACTGGAGATGAAGTTCACTGTTTGTCCAGGAGTCCCTCAGCTTTCTTCAGTTTTCTTAGCTGGCTGTCTGTGGTTTAGCAAGGGCACAGGGAAGGTAGTTCATTTAATTATTTTGATCCCGTTTTCTGTGTTTGGTTTTGTGATGCTATGCAGCTGGCTCTGTCAGAGTTATTATATTGGTCTCCTATGAAATGTTAATTCAACTATAATATAGTAAATGAAAAGACACCAGACTTGGCAGGGTTTGGATGATGAAGTTTGTGGATGCTGCATGTAATGCCTGAACCAAGTATCCTCCAGCTGATTAAAATATGTTGGTAAACTACTTTTCTGCAGTACTGTGATAAGAATTGGTTCAGTGTCTGTATGTTTCACTTAAGGTGCTGAAATGTTTTCCAAAAGTAGATGAGTGGTTTCAGCTGTGCTTTACAGGTGTAGAAAACAGAGATACAATGTAGTAATTTGAAAGTCATGGGCTAAGGGATCAGTGGGACTCCCTGCTCTTAGACCTTGTTATGATCAACAGTGTTCTGCTGTTGACTGTAGTGATGTTTTAAAGATGCTTGGTATAAACTTGAACTGTATTCCAGTAGCAGGTACTTATTTAGGATATTTCATTTGATACCTAAAGTGATCAGCCCTCATTCTGAAGTTCAAATACTCAGTATTTCTGAAAACTGTGTTGCTCTAGAATGTGTTACACTGTGCTTTAAAAGAAACAAACAAACCAAAACCAAACCCAAACCGAAAATTGTAAATAGAAATAACTTTTAATATTCAGGCAGTTAATAAAGACATTATTAAAATTCTATTTTATGCAGGCCTGAACAGGTGTAGCGTTTAGGATCATACATTTCTCTTCTAGTCTTACTGTATGCTGTGTTTATAATCTTTTATTATCATTTTTATCATCTGAGACAAGCTTTTTGGATTTACTCTGTTGGGCAAGAATACCTTGTGGGAAATGTTCTTGAAACAGACATCATGACACACAATTGTACACAGCAATAATTTGGTTTTAATTAATTAATTATTAATATTAAATGTTGCGTCTTCCACATTAAATTTGGTAGGGAGATAAGCAGAGATGCAGAGTTTCATCAACTTTTAGTTCTTTTGCACTGAAGTGCAGGGACCATTACGTGATTTCATTCACCTGAAGGCTGTCGTGAGATTGAGTGGTCCTGGATCATTGACTCTGGAAAGTGAAGAGGCATGCAATTGAAAAAAGCTGCCTCCTATTCTGCACAAAAAGCCTGAAGCACCTGTGGCGAAGAGGCTGTATCTTAAAATGCACACGGCAAATTATAGTACAGTTCCATGAAATTAAGTAGGCTGTGAAAATCACTAAATGGCCAGTTTTGACCATAAACACAAGTCATGGGTTTTTCTTGTGCTGCTGTCCCTGTGGGGAAAAATGGAATAAGTTATTAGTTGAGTTCAAAGTTAATATTTTTACTACAAGTTGGTAGTGAGGATAACTATTCAAATATTTAGCATTTGCTTGTTTTCCTTCCAGGAATTGCAAAGCTCAGGAAGAGGACGCTTTCTACTGGAACGTGCTGCACCCTTCTCTGCTTTTTTGACAGACAGCTTTGGGCGTCAGCACAACTACTTGCGAATTTCTTTGACCGAGAAATGCAACCTCAGGTGTAAGTGTCTGCTTGCTTTCTTGCACAGAGCTCTTGCACCCCATATTGTACAAAGGCCAAGAATGGAGATAGGGTACTTCTTGCTGTGTTGGCAATAAGCACAAACTCTGTGCCGCTTCTTGTCTTTACAAAGTAGTGGTAAAGCACAGATAGAGACTTATTTGAGGCTGAGCTGCTGATGGGATGGGGAAGCAGAAGCAAGCCTCAGGATTGTTCAGAGACAGGCGGGAGTGACAGACCTTTCATCAGATTTGGAGTGTGGTTTGGATGATGGTGCTTGTAGATGTTTGCCATACCCAAGGTGTGTGATAAGCGCGAGAGCTCATACCTAGGCATTCCCACAATTATGTGTGCAAAATCTGTGGCATTAACCCAGTGCTTACCAGTTCAGTTTGTTATCTCTGTTTGAATGCAGATTACATAGAAATAAGATCAGCTTTCCTTTCAAAGTGGTTTGGTGTATGATCTTGTCTGTATTTCAGAAAAGCGAAGTCACTTGACATCCATTAAAGAAAGTTGCATGTGGTGCATTTTTCCTGTCAATATTACACTAACTGCTGCTGGTTATTTTTCCCCATGCATTTCTGTATTCTGTGTTTCAGGTCAGTATTGTATGCCAGAGGAAGGCGTTCAGCTGACCCCTAAGTCAGAGCTACTCACTGCTCAGGAGATAATCACACTAGCCAGGCTGTTTGTGAAAGAAGGTGTAGAAAAGATCCGACTGACAGGAGGAGAGCCACTTATCCGACCTGATGTGGTCGATATTGTGGGTGAGTTCCCAATAAAGTGTGTTTCAAAGTGACTTGCTATCTATTGATCCAACAACTATGCGTATAACTACCTACTAATTCAGTCTAGCAACCTGAGGAATAATTATTCATGAAATGATGGTGCTTTTTCCCAACACTGTGAAATGCAAGGTAGTTCCTTTCAGAAAACTTCCAGTTTTCCTCTCCTGCTTGAATGCAACTTACATCTCTTCATATTATAACAGCTGAACTTAGCATTGTCTTCATATTCAACGTCTTCTAGAATAGCCTGCAATAATGCAGACTTGAGGTGAAAAAATCTAGAACTGATGTGTCCAGGTCCTCACTGGGGAGGAACAGTTGATATGTACTTACAAACAAAAGAGGTTTTCATTTGGATTTTGGGAGCTTATTGTGGTTTTGTTTTGTTTCCATGATAACAGATGTCACTTTCTTGTCTTTGTTTAATAAGGAATGATGGAAATGCCTGTGTTCTTACAGTTATTGATTAATACTGTAACTTCAGTGGAAGATAAATTACGGGGTAATTTTTAGAAGTCTGTGTCCTTCAATTGGTATTGTGTTGACTGACTGTGCCTGTTGTTTTTCTTGAGCTCTAGGTCCTGTTTTTCCTGTCAAAAGTCTCACGTGTTACGGACACTGCAATAGCTTCATGTAGTTTCAATGTCTTAGATTAAGGCTATGTAGGTGGGTGCACTTTGGTGTATTGTTGGCAAGTGAACTTGTCTGTTTCTGCACGAATACCCTTAAAAGTACTGAAAATAAGAAAGAGTTAATATGGAAGATGAAGATCTTGAAAGTAGAGTAACTGCCTACTGATACACTGAGCTTTGGTGCAGAGAACAACTGGTCTCTGCTCATGCTTTGGTTTTTTTTTTCAGGATTTGGAACACCTTTGTGGTCTTCTCCAAAAGAAGCAGCAGAGCAGTGTAGTACGTAGAACGGACCTGTTATAGCTGGAAAAGGTGTGGCTAGAGTGAGCTGACGTGGGTCTCCTTGAACCTTGATTGTGAGGAGTCCTGAACCTGCAGTAACTTCATTTCTTTGGAACTCTGGAATACCATTCTGTAGGGCATTTTGCCCATGTATGATAGGTTATTTTTATTTAGGATTGAGAGAGCTATGTGCCTTTCAAGAGACCTGTTTCTTTCAAGAAGGCTTTCCTGACGTCTAGTAATAATAGGTATAGTTATTTTTAGCTGGCTTTCACCAGACAAAAGGGGAACAGACTTATAAAATAGGTTGTATTTTAAATTATAATACAGCTTTACAGTTCAGTATATAGTAGTAGCATGAAAATGAGTTGAAATGAACAACATCATCAGTTCAGTGCAGAACTTTTTCTAGTGTATGCACCTATTTGATTTTTCAGTGGTAGCTAGTGGCATTTTACACTCAACACAGCTGCTTTGATGTTGGGTGTGTAGGTTGAGTAGCCAGGTCACTGCAAAGTAATTACCACATTGCTGTAATTCTGAAATACTGATATTGGAAATACAGAAAGCTTTTTATTTGTTTGTTTTACTGCAGCGGTAGAATTCTCACAGGTTTATTTCTGTGGCTGAAAGAGGGAGGTGGATCTTTTTGAACCACTGGGCTTTCATTATTCTCCCTGTGTTCTTGTTCACAGCTGAACTTTGACAGATTCATAGTGATCATTTTAATGGCTGACAAGAGAGTAGTGATCTTGGGGTAAAGATAAGGGATGTCAAGATGAGTGTCCTGTTGCATTAGTTCATTCTGTCATGAATTTGCATTATGCTGGCTGGTTGTTTCTAAGGCATATTGAAAATTGGCAAATTAAGTCTATATATACACTTTCTGTCTTCTCAGACTTTGGTGTTACTCTGTGGTGCACAAGTTTGGGATCAAGAGAAAAGTCTCAAAACTAAATAGATCACATGTAACAACTATGGGAAAATTCATTGAAGGGAAAACAAGCTCAAAAATATCTTTTGCAGAATTTGAGTTTGGCATGTTTATTGAATCCATCTTGGCAAAATGTACTGGTTTGGGCTGGGGTAGAGCTAATCTGGATTTCTAGATGGTTTATAGAAGCTGGTTACAATATCTCAGGTGCTGAATAGGGTTGAGGTTTAAGTTAGGTTTGTTTTCAGCAAATCTTCCTTTTAACCATAAATGGTTTGTGAAATGCTAATAAAGCTCAAAAATATTTATGCTGGGTTACTATTACTGTATCTTTCTAATACTCAACTTCAAACTCTTGTTTCAATGAACAAGTGTGATTTGAAGCTACTGTAGGAGACGATGTTATCAAAGATGTGCTATGGTTCTTTAGATTATTTCAAATCTTCTTTTAATGTATGCACATACATAAACTATGACATGGCAACTAACGCTTGCTGAAAGCTAAATTATGCCTTGGGGACTGCTGAAAACATGTTTGAGGCTTTTCTGAAGCAGCTGATGGTAGAATATAGAATCTCTCCTTTGGGATAATCATAGTTTAAATTAGCACCAGCTATAAACTTGAGTGATAGCTGTTTATTAGTAGTAGTCACATCTCCACTGACAAAATCATTTTCCACGGAGTGGGGAACAGACAGTTTGATTTTTTTTTTTTAATTTTTTTTTTATAGCAACATACACATTTCAAGAGTGAAGTGGTAGATTTGTAAATTCATCTATTAGTAGATATACACACCTTTTCTGGTCTTAATCAGAAGTGCAATTGAGGAAACAACTGGAGTAGAATATGTAAGAAACTTCTCTGTTTAAGAAGATGCTCCTAATCCTAAAAGAAAAATTAAATGTACTTGATGCCTTGAGCCTGACATGTAAGCTTTTAGTTTCATGCTATTGAATTATAGCACCTGTTCTATTTCCTTTTCTACCAGATAGTTTTATCAGTTGCCTTTGCTTGTGCTAATTGTTCCTAAAGCAACGGCCAAAGGTCAGCAAGCAGACTTAGTACAGGTACAAGGTGAGTTACGAGGCTGTGAAATCTCTTTAATCCCTTTTGAATTTAGAGGACAACAAGCCAAGAAACTAAGCAACTGCAAATGTTCCACTTCTTAGCTTGTACAAATAAGGCAGAGTATACTAATTGGTCCTTTTAAACTTGTTGGTGTTAGTGTTAAGTCTCCATCTCTAATTTCTCACGGATGGCTTCGATCCAATTTGTTATTACAGGTCATTTCACATATTAGTGTATTTTCAGGGCTTCATCCTGTATCTCCTGTTTGATAAGGAAGAAGATGCACTGGTAAGAGCTGCTGTCTGCACCAACTGACCTGATCAGCTGGTGCTACTTTTTTTAATTTTTCCATTTTAGGCTGCAGAATGGCCTTGGTTTTATTGAACACATTTATGCATTTCACATTTCTAGCAATGAAGCCTGTATGTCAGCTAGTCTTTTTTTCTTTGTTGTTAGGAGGCTGAGCATTCTGTGTGTTCTGAGATATAAATAAAAGTAGTGGTGTTCCTACTCTATCCTCTGGCTGCAGTGTGTATCCTATGCTGTCACAAGCACTTATCCTCTAGGAAAAGTTTGTACCTGGTCAGTGAGGAGGATTTTGAAAGGTGAATGTCACAAAAATCTAGTTGTTAGTAAAGATTACTCTTTCTTTGCAACTTCAGGTTCCAAATGTCTTTATAGGACTCCTAATTGTGTTGCAAAATGCTGCTGCGTAAGCTTCAGCATGCTTGGTATGATCCAGCTTGTCCCATTCCAGAGTTTTGGGCTAAGCTTAGAGAGTAGCTGGGAAATGAGATAAAGAAGTAAAGCCCTTATCGACATGAACAAATAGAAATAAAATAGGGAGGGAAGACGGGACTGTGAAATATTTGTGCTGTAATTAAAGCTGCTTCAAGAGTAAGGGTTCTTCAAATATTTCTCAACTCAGTAGGGTGGAGGCTATGAGAGAAGGGAGGAGGAAAATTACTTTGCCATGGCTCTGCTTCTGCAAGTGGTTTATGAAGGTTTTTTCCTGTTTGTTATTATACTGATAACTGGAGGAAGCCTGGCCTCTGGAGGTCTAGTATGCTGAGGATTTCTGCTTTTGGCTTATGAGATGGCAGCTATTTTCTAAATCTTAATCTCATTACATTAACTGTTTCTTATGTGGTTTTCTTAGCCATTTTTTAGTGTCTTTAGTTTAGTCTCTTCAGTTGGCTGGGCTATCACTGTGGGTAATGGAAATATTTCAGTTGTCAAGTTCAAGTGTTTTGTCCCTTGGATATCGTTGCCTTGGATTCTCTGTAAATGTCTGATATGTTGACCCTTTTCTGTTTAGTTAGGAGTGTATGTGGTATTTCTTTCACCAGTTTAAAGTCGTTACTGCTGACAGCTACCTCTGGGTTAGAACTGTTTTTTGGTAAAGCATAGCAGGATAAATGTTGCTAGATAAATGCAGCTGGTTCAGGTATGAAAAGACAGCTTGCTGCTTATTGTTATTGCAAAACACAGAATTCCGTTTGCAAAGCTAGATTGAGGAAAAGAAGATAAACAAAATCAGAGGCCTTCTTCCTACAATGCAGTAGCAATTTGCTCTAAGAAATGAAGAACAAAATTAGCGTGCATTTTTAGTGTTTGTAACCAATTTTGTTTGCAATAAACTACTGTCTTTCATACTTCTTGAAATGAATTTGTGCTAAAATGAGCCTTATAAACCAATACAGCTGGAAGAAGACTGAAGTGTCCATGTTTTCCTCATACCCTCAGTGACTTTTTTTTTGTTTCACAAATCTTGTAGGTTTTCTGTGTAACTTACAGTTGAATTACTTATTTTAAAATGTTCTTTATACTTTTTATTTTCCTAGGACAACTGTACAAGCTGGAAGGGCTGAAAACCATTGCTGTCACAACCAACGGGATCAACTTAGTCAGACTGCTGCCCAGACTGAAGGAGGCAGGACTGAATGCCATTAACATTAGCCTGGATACTTTGGTCCCAGCTAAATTTGAGTTCATTGTCCGGAGGAAAGGTACAGGCTTGTCTTCTAAGGCAACCATGTTAATACTTGCCGTAATGTTGTGAGTTGATTGGTATGTCTTTCACAGTGTTACTTTGGGAAGAGAGTGAATTGTTGTCCTTCTGAGGCTAGAAAAATTAGTCTATACTAGCTTATTTGATAGTGACTTTTTCCTTCTTTCTACAACCCTTAGGCAGGTAAAGCCCCTTTAGTTGGAGCAGGTAGAGTAGAAGATGCTCAGCTCACCACAGTCAGTGTGACTGTGAATGGCTGATTACTGGTTAGTCATGGATAACAAGAGGACTCTCCAAATCTTGTGTTGGTCTCGTATGCTGCTCTTCTTCAATACACTTCAAAAAACAGATGTTCCTGCTGCATTTCTTGTCATGAATAGCGGTAGTTTCTGGAATTTATATTTAAGGCATGCTAGCAGTAGTCTCATTTGTTATTAGTGATGTTTCCTACATCCACTGCTTTTTAATAGCTATAAACGTAAATGGTGGTTATTTGCAGAGTGGTGCTAGCTTCATAACTTCTCTCCGATTGAGTTAGTAATTCTAAATGAAGTTTCAGAAATGTGTGGATGTGCCCAGTGTTACAGATTCTTGTTTAAATGAATCCTAAAGCTCATCATGAAGTTCAGCTTCATCACTGGGCTTTCTTCCAACTCGAAACTGATTTGATCTTGTATCACTCTATTTCTGTCCAGTAATGCAACTTTGGCAGTCTGTGAACAAAACCTCCAAGTAGCCACTAGATGGTGCGATGATGTCAGATAAATCTAGGGCAAGGGATGTAGAAATCTGGGGTACTGTGAAAGGGAATTTCAGTGTCTGAATCACTCTGCTATAAAATCAAAGTTCTGCTGGCAGGTGCAGAAAGGTGGTCTTGTCTACAGTCTCTCTGGGAGCGCTTCCTCAGCTTTCTACATTATCGTGCAGAAATCTGTTCCTGTCATAAACGTTACTGGAGCATTATCCTTCCAGTGCAGGCTATTGCATTAATCTGGTTGTGTCATGGCACAGTTATGCTCTCAGAGAAGTATTTGGGAGTATCTAGTCACAAGCAGGTGTTGCCTGTGCTCTTTCCTTCTGCACTTTGCATTTGAATATTACTTGGTTTGTGACATTAACTGGGAACAAGCCCTTCATTTGCTACTGAAGGGGCAAACCTGATCCTCCAACTTCCTGAATTACATGACCGCAGCTTTTCATATCTGATTCTGTTAGGAATGTTCTGCTTATAAAGTAAACTAAAAGTTACTGGGGGAGGAGGGTAATTATTTTTTATATATATAAATGTTCTCTTCCCCTCTTCCACCTTTAAAAAAAAAAAGATCATTAAACACAAAGAAAAATTGCTCAGCTGAATAGCATAGAGAACAAATATGGAAGTTTCTATTATTCAGTATTTTTAAGGAGAAGAATAAAGTCTCCAAATCATAGATAGGGGGTTTTGTTGTGTTGGTTTGGTTTGTTTTTTTACATGGAGATCAGCTAAAAATAGTAATGCCGAGTTGGGTTTTTTCTTTTGTTAAGGGCTAAAACCAATAAAAAGTACTTTTACATAATTTTTGAGGGTTTTTTATTTAATAGGAGATTTCCAAGTCTGGAATGAGCACAGAATAAGTCCCTGCCTTACTGTGCTACCCTGTCTCCTGTGGCAGTTCCAGAGACAAGAAGATATAGCTCTTTTAAGGTTAGGCAGATTCCTGGTCTTAGACACCTACAGGCTGGTAATTTGTGGGAAGTAAAGGTGGCAGCTGATCATGGAGCTAACCAGGAACTCAAGAAACTTGGAGTCATTTTTTTCTGCTCCTCTGGAAACTCATTTAGGTTTTTAAGAAAAGGTTGGAATTTTATATCTTTGGTGCAGGTGACCTGCATTACACCTGCTTTTATTCCCAAATGGCTGGGATAGAGGGAATGGCTGAGATGATCAGAGATTTCACTGATGTATGAAAGCACATCAGAGGACTGTAATATTCTTACTTTTCCCCATCTACCACATTCTAAAAGATGAACAAATGTAAAGTACTTTTTTACAGGTAGCCAGTCTAGCCTGTTTCACAGCCTGTCCCTTCTTTTTTGTTTAGTACAAGGAATATGAGATAAAACTACTTAATTGAATCATTAAACATTGATTGGAGCCTTTCTTCTTGTAAGGATTAAATGTTGCAAGGTGTTGTTCCACATAGGGTTGTTCTGGATGTGTCTAAGGTTCTCTGTGCTTTAAAGTTGGCTAAAGTTATGATTTTGGAAGAAATCTAAAATGATGAAAATGTTTCAATTTTTAATTAGGTGAAAGAGAAGAAGGATTGTAATTTTGAAATATTAAACAAAAACTTACAGAACTTCTAAGACTTGACAGTATTTCCTGATGCAATGACATCTAGTATTCATATCTGCTCTAATATTTTAAAATGTTTTGGTTTTATCCTTTTTGTTGTTCCATTACCACACAAGAACTTTGATCTAGAAGGGATGTTTCAATAAGTGTGACAATACAAATGAACACCTAACAGCTTTATAGAAAGGGAAAACAGTTAGCATCAAAATACGAAATGAAGTTACAGATTTTTATTTTTTTACTGTAACAAGTTTACATTTTACATAATCCCTCTGCTCCCTCATCACTGTTTTGTTTTGGTTTTGTTTTTTTTTTTTGAGTGGGAACAAGCTCATAGTTGTTGTTAATCAGAATAGCTTAGTTGTTTGTCTGTAGGCATTTTTGGTAGCTGTTCTAAACCACACGCCTGTGC
Source organism: Mesitornis unicolor (assembly GCF_000695765.1). NCBI lineage: Eukaryota > Metazoa > Chordata > Aves > Mesitornithiformes > Mesitornithidae > Mesitornis > Mesitornis unicolor. The sequence continues at coordinate 50,944 of NW_010182345.1, read as the reverse complement.
TAACATGGCAGAAGGCAAGAGGCAGAGCTGGGAAGGACGTGCATTAGATCCATTGCAAGATGTGATCCTGTTCCATACCTCTACAGCGAGCTCAGCCCAAACATGCAAGTATTCAGTGGAGTTTTTGATCTGCTGCTTGCTAGTGGTTGCTTCCTGCCCTTTTTAGTTATGTTCACTTTCACCTTTCTGCCATCCTAAAGTCACACATAAGGTTTTCTGAGCTATTGCAGAGCTTTTTGATCCCCTTCATGGTTCTGGGTTGTGCTTATAGCAGTGTATCAGTATCTCTGTCGCCACATTCAGCCTGTGAACTTGCTTAATTGGAATGAAAGCTGCCACCGGTGCTGCAAACTTCGCAGGTGCATGCAAAACAAGTCAGTGGCAAAGGAGGCAGGTGACAAGTCGTAACTTCAAACAGTGGCTTGCAAGAGCTATGTCACTGTCATCTCCTTGCTCTTCACCTCTCTCTTTGCAGCCAGGACTAGCATTAGGACCAGCTTATGAAATGGTCAGCATCTTCTGCTCTCCTGTGTCCATGCTTTACCAATCAGAACGCAGTTAAGTGAAAGTTTCATGTCTCTCCCCTTCTCTTCTGATCCTGAACACATCCAATATTAAGTATGCACTGATTATTATTGAGTTATTGCTTATTTCTGCAATATTTTCTTATTAAAGCACCTACAGATTAAGGAAGGTATGATCTTTTCACTAGAGAACCTGAGTTTCTAGTAGATAAGAGAGAGGGGAAGGAGGCTGATGGACCTGCACAGAAAAATGTATGACTAAGAAAGGAACAGGGATTTGTCAGCACAAACTTCTGGAAGATATTGCCCTTTTGCTAGCACGTGCAAAGTATTTGCTGTTGAAGACTACAGCTTTGGAAGAAGGAGCTCTGTCTCATACAGTGTTTGGTTTCTCATACCTGAGTTCAGTATGCAGCACAGGATGGGAACTTAGTCTAGTACTTGATGGGGTAGGAGAAGACATTCACAAACACGGTGCTAGCAGCTGAGCGCACCCACTCACCAGAAATACGTGCCCAGAGCTCAGTAGCTTGCTGTCTCATCCTCTGTCACCTTGTTTCTCTGCCAGCTGGTGAGTGTGGCAGGGGAGGCATAATATGTCAAGTCTAAAATTGATATCTTGATGAAAGGTCTTAACTGTGTTTAAAGTGGACAGGTGTGGTTTGAATGATATGATTAAGAGGCTTTCCTAAAGGCCTTTGGAATTCCAAAATTGCATTGTTGCTGTATTTCTCTTTCAAATTTGAGGTATGTGTAGAGATGCCCTAAATTAACTATATTCTTGTGTCTGAGAGCAGCTGACAAGTGAAGGCCATACTGAATGGTAGGGTGAGGCTGGGCACTTCATTCCTTGAAGTCACTGCAGTTTTTGACATCTTTCATTTGTTTTCAAAGGTCAAAGGCCAAATGAATTGCTTTCCTAAATGCTCTAATCCCCCCCCCCCCATGCTGTGCTCATCAATTTCAAGTGTTTAGTCATAAAAAATTATGACCTTGTAAAATCCTGCCTGTGATCTTCAAACTAGTGGATACTCAGTAGATTTGAGAAGCCAATTACATCTGTAGCCAGGGACAAACAGGGAATTGAGGAGCTTTCCTTTGTTCCTAACCCCACTCCCCTCCTCATGCACTTTAGAAAGATCCTTTTAAAATTCACTAAGCAATATTGCTGTCTGGCTCAGAACAGTGAGATTCTGCTACTTTAGTGAAGACACAATATTATAAAATAAACATTAATTTATTATTCTTTCTGCATTGTCCACAAATGCTTTCCACTCCCTTTAAGAAGACATAACACAAGGCAAAGCTGACGTATGGGGAAGTGGAGAATCATATGCTACGGATACATGGATGTCCAAACATGCAGAAAAGCATAGCAGTATTTTTGACTACCCAAATGCCATCTCAGTGACTTGAAAACAGTAACACTGGCAGCCTCTGGGGGGTGTGTAGAATTAGTGTCTCTTTACTTGCAGCTTTTTTTACTTGCAGCCCTGTCCACTGAATCAGATTGGTGTTTATTTGTCATCTTTTTGTATTGTACTTAATAACCTCCTTTTGCATTCTGTTTTTAAGCAAAAAAAAATAAATTTTTTCTGTTTATATCTTAGGCTTTCACAAGGTAATGGAAGGAATCCACAAAGCCACTGAACTCGGCTACCGCCCTGTTAAGGTAAAGCTAATGTTTATTTACACTGAAACTGTTGTGTTTTTCCATAAATTGTGATTAAAGATACAGCTCACCTGATAAGAAAGTTGTTATTTCTCCCTGCTCTGGGAATAAATTTTGGTAAAACTGAAGAAAAATTTTAGTAGATTGAAGGTCACATCAAGAGGTAATGGGGGAACTTCATGTAATCTCCTTGCACAGCTGAGGGTACGTGTTCATATTGCCACAAAGCCTGTCGGTTGCCTCGCTGCAGACTACAGGGTGGTCCTGCTGTTTGTCTCTTCCTGCCCCCTCTGTTGATTTGGCACTTGTCTGACCCAGCTGTGAACTTGACCAAGGGAGTTAACAGGCAGAAAACTACCCTGCAGAAAGTCATTAATTTTCTTCTGGTTTATCTCCTTCCACTGCTTACAGCAGACTCTGATGAGTGCCAGTGTGAGAGAGAAGGAAAGGGAGTCCTCCTTTGGGGGCGTGCAGGTAGACCAACTTAGCTGTAATGTGAAACTTCACTTTAACTCAGCTGTTTGCACTTCTGCAGCTGTGCTTCCCTTCATCTATTATGTTTAAGTTGTTTAGGCTACAGAGCTATGAAAAACACTTGAAATTAAACCAGGTTTTAGGCTTTCCTGAAAGATCTTAAGAATTGTGGTGCACAATATTTGGACATACAAGTTTGCCTTGCTAACAGGGAGTTTTTTAGCAACTGCACAGGCATCACAAAGGACCTGAGGTTCCAATGTAAACATTGTTTATGAGAAATGTGTGGAAAACTCAGTTTTAACCTCTTTTTGGAGGAAGGCAGAGCTAGTCAACCTGCAGCCTATGGTTATGGAGTGTGCTGTGAACAGTTCCTGGTCTGGGGAATTTGCCTGTGATCTGCCATCAAGAATGCTATAGAAGGTATCCTGCCAGTGCTTTTACAGAAGCCATATAACAGAGAACTGGGCAGTGGAGTTGCTATTTTAGACAGTAAAAGCTGCCATACCTTAGGTGGGTAAAATGATGCCTTTGTTGTCTAGCTTTTATTAGTTTTCCACTTAGCAAGGCAACTTAAACAACTCTAGTTAGGCTGAATGCAAAAACATACAGGCAAGTTTGGCAAAAATTATCATCTATCCATTGCAGTCCTGCCAACTTCTCTCATAATTTTTTCTTTCAAAAAAAATGTTTTTTTCTATCTATGTTGCCTTCTGCAAGGTCTGTGATACTTTGTGTAAGAGGGAAAAAAGTCATACTCTGTTCACTAATTTAGGCATCTGTTTTTTCCTGCAGGTAAACTGTGTGGTGATGCGAGGCTTCAATGAGGATGAACTGCTGGGCTTTGTGGATTTCACAAAGGATCTGCCCCTTGATGTGCGGTTCATTGAATACATGCCCTTTGATGGTAAGCAGTCCTGCTTTGAGATTCTCCATGGCGGCATCTTGGACATAGGTGGTTATTAACCCTCTGGGCTTGTCTCTGGAAGTTTTGATGAGCTTTGTTTGGGAATTAGGTATTGCCTGAAGTTTTATGTTGCATCTTTTGCAGCTTATCTGTCTTCCCTGGATACACTGGAGAAGGATTAATGGTAGGATTAGTAGGGACTGAGACACCTACAGGGAAAACTGAGATTTGTGGAGAATGTAAAGGTTGTTCTCTGCTAATTAAAAAAAACCAACAAAATCCACTGTCTAAAGTTACGCTGGTTTTGTTAATTCCAGGCAATAAATGGAACTTCAAGAAGATGGTGAGCTACAAAGAAATGCTTGATACAATTAAACAGCAATGGCCTGAACTGGAGAAATTGCCCTGTGAAACTTCCAGCACAGCCAAGGTGGGATTACACAAAGAACATGTGAAATGTGCCCCTGCTCTTCCCCTGCCCTGAATCCCCAGATCTTCCCAAGTTTAGCATTTATATTTGACAAGCAAAGTATAAAAACCTCAGTGTATTAACTCTGGGATTTTGGTCAAGCTGCCTTCATGTGCTTTGACTTTTACTAGAAACACTGGTCACAGTCTTTACCTTTAGAAATACAATGTGTTTACTAGATGCCTTGGTTGCATATAAAGAATGGCAGGGTTACAGTCTGTATTTACAGCTTTTGAAACTTTTGTCAGTCTATGTCTGTCTATGACTGCACGTTAAAAAGCCTGATGAAACAGTTGTTCAGTGAAATAACAGTGTTCCTTTAGAGTGTGTAGTGTCACATGGGGGATTTCTAGCCTATACGAATCTATGGCTCATGGCTGCCTGAGTGAGAACATACCTACTGGCATCGTCTGTCAATTGATAACTACAAGAGCAAACATTTAACAAGTTTGTGGATTTCCAGGAATGGGACAGAATAGACTGGAAGCCCTGACAAAGTTGATTTTGCTTTTTTTTTCCTCTAATGTGACCTTTAGATCTGAAGAAAATCTGTGTTAAAATGTCTTCTGGTCTTTGGGTGAGTGGAGCTTTAAAAATGAGGAATCTATATTTGACTTCTTTTCTTTTCTCCTCTGCATTTCTTTAGAGTTATAAGGTGCCACATTTCCAGGGACAAATCAGCTTTATCACCTCCATGTCGGAGCACTTCTGCGGATCCTGCAATCGGCTGAGGATAACAGCAGATGGGAACCTAAAGGTTGGTAGTGAAACGTGATGCTCTCCGCTTTCATGCAACGAAAATAGTGTTGAAATTCTTTCCTTAAAAGTAGCTGGGATGGCAAATAGGATGGAAAGATGCATAATTATTACCAGCTAACTTCTGTTTATGTATGTATGTTTCTGTATGTATTCTTGTTCAAGCTTGTTGGGTTGTTAGGGAGATGTTACATCACCTTGTTTTGGTTGCTGCGTTTTGCTAACATAGTTTACTCCAGTTGTAAAACATGACTGCAAGGCCAGTAAATAGAAACATTTATTTTAATCTTTGATTCAGGATCATCTTAAACATGTGACGAGCAGATGATTTCCCATTAAAAAAGTATCCAAGCAGCTGTGAGGACTTGGCTTTTGTGTTCCACAAGGATCCGGTCTCGTTTCACCAAATGTCTTCTTGCAACCCTCTTCCTTCACAAGCAGCCTGTACATTTGCTCAATGGCTGTAGAAAAGGGAGGGATAACCATTTCCTGCCACGCTGAAACTGGCAATTTAAAGTTTTAAATTAAAAATTGGCCCTTATTTATGCATTGTCACCTGATATTGACAACAGCTGTGCTGCTGTCTAATGTCAGATGGCCAAGGCAGCCTGAAGGCCCAATGAGCTTAGGTTACATAAACATCCCAGGTTGGCTGTGTGTGTACATGAAGAGAGATAAAGAGAACAATCTCTATAAATGCTTGCTTTCTTCAGTAGGATAGGCATCTTCAAAACTTTACTCTGAGGTTAGTATGAATACTTGTAAAAGCCATTTATTTTATTCTTTCTCATTTCTCCTCTCTTGTTTCCTTGGGTTGGCTGCAGGTGTGCCTTTTTGGGAATTCAGAAGTGTCCTTGAGAGATCACCTGCGGTCAGGTGCCTCAGAGGAAGAGTTGGTTCAAATCATTGGAGCAGCAGTGAGCAGAAAAAAGAAACAGCATGCTGGTACGTTTGTTGTACCAGAGAAGTACCAGCAGTGACAAGGGAAAACAGTGTCCTGGTGCTGCTGTGGGAGGCATTGGCTTGCTAGGAGAAAAAAAGAAGGAAAAGCTTTTTGAGTGATGCTGCATTAATTAAGGAAAGAATTTTCCCACCTCATAAGAGTATTGTCTGGTAGAAAGCTGGTAACATACTGGTCTGCGGTTACTCCAGAATCTGGATGTCAGTTTTGAGTCTTCTAACCTTCCACATAAGCTAGAATCCAGACCGTCTAAAAGTCTTTCAGACTGACTTTTGTCTTCAAGGAGATGCAAATACCACTGCTCACATTAACAACAGCAAAACATAAAGCTAAGCAAAAATTGATGGAGTTGTACTGCATCCTTTTTTTTCTTAAAATTAGTTTGCTGTAAAATAAGCACTAAAGCTAAATTGAGCTGTTGGTCCAACTGCTGCATTAACACGTTTCTAGAAGTGACAAATCTCTTTGAATATTCAGAAATTCCTAGCCACTCATCTAGTTCTCTGCATAAGGTACACGAGGATGCAGTCACATCCTCTGGCTGTGTTAGTCTTCTGAATTTGTATTGATATAAACTATATTTCAGTTACATCTGAACCTAACCATATTTTTGTAATCTGGCTGCAGCTGGGAATGCTGACCTCTTGTACATGAGCTGGCTTTATGATCATGGAATAATCCCCTTTACACTAAAAATATGCTTTGACCCTTCTGTTCTCTTGCAGATTCTGCCAGATTACTAACAGTTGGGTTTGCCATTTTTTCATGATGTGTAAAACAAATTTAACGGAAGCTTTTAAATCGGAGTGTAGACTAACTTGCAAAGTACATTGGTTTGACCCAGATAAAATAGTGCCTTGTAAACAGAAGGGAAGGGATGGAGAGATTGGTTTCTTTTCTTTTAGACCATTTATTTCTGAGTTTCTGATTTGGGAAAGCAGCAGGGCAGATTTCTGATTGGGAAAAACAAGGCGCAGGGAGAGCAGAGTGTTTTCCCCGCTAGTAAAGGCATTTTTGCCATCAGCAACATTCACCTGACATTGTCTGTCTTCAGATTTGTGTTGAACCCAATATTGTCCTTGGGGACTTCTTTGAACTGGAACATTGTTAACGGCTTATCCATAGTACAGTTAAATGCTATTGTTAAGAAACAAGATAGTCCCAAGTTGTTTGAATTCTGTAGTAAGTAGACTGTAATTCAGATTATAGAAAGCTTTGTGGGAAGGGGTTCTACAGTGTGATAGATCCATAGCAGTTGGATGCTTGGAGACCATGGCAGCTATGGTTTTAAATAATGCCATGCTAGATTCCCCCTCCTCCAGCCTCCTTGGTCCTTATTAAGCTTTAGTTTTTCTAGCATGCAGGTTACACTGTGAAGAGCAGATAACTAAATATATAAACCAGATGCATGACTTAAAATCTAAAAAGCTAGGATTTTTATGTGTTCCTTATTTTATTTCTAGGCATGTTTAACATTTCCCAGATGAAAAACCGTCCAATGATCCTGATCGGTGGGTGACAAATCAGTACGTAATAAACATACAATGATTTTGTATGTTTTTTGTCTTTGGGGGAGCAGAGTGGATTGGGCTTTTAAGGCTAACTTGTATCTGGATCTGGCTTGGGTTTAGAGAAAGTAATGGGTTTCTTAAAAGGCAGTCATGGTTAACATGCTGAAGTGGAAGAGGAGGAAAGGTTTAATGTCCCTACCAACCTGTATCCAGTCTTCTGATAGCACCGTTTTTCTCTAATTTTGAAAGTTCATTACATTTTGCAAAGGGATCACTAGCTTTCCTATCTTCCTTTCTATCTGCTTCTTTTGTACTTAACAGGAATAGTAGAGTCATTTCTGAGGCAATTTGGGGTGACTTTTATGAAACTGACCAGGTTGCCAAATAAACAGGAAAGATGCAGGATAGACTTTTATCCCTTGATTAAGAAATTCAACTTTGCTTATGATATAAAAGAGCCAGTAACTTGACCAAAATGCAAGTTTTCCCACCTCACCATTACTTTACTTCAAAATCTGAAACTTGGGGCTTCATTCTTTTGAAATGTCCTCTTATTGCAAAGTCTCAGAACATAACCATGAAAACTGCAGTAGCTGGTATCTGACTGCCCCTGTGGACCAAGAGCCTTTCTTCTGGTGGCTGTTGAAGATGTTTCCCTTCTGCTTGGCTCTGTTCAGGAGTGAAGTGGCACTGCTAGGGTTCTCTGACTGATTTTTCACATCTCCTTCAGTGTTGTTTTACCTTCTCCATGCCTACACTTCCCTGTTTTGTAAGACAGCTGTCTTCCCAAATACCTTTTTTTTTTTAAAGTCTCCCTTAGACTCAAGAAATGCTTGCAAGACTTAGCTTTGTCAGATTAACTAGAAGTTGTTCTGTTGGTTTTTTTATCAACAAGGGGAGGAAGAATGCAGCAAGGGTGGAAGAAATAAACATTGTGTTTCAAACCCAAACTCTCAACTTCCATTGATGCTCTAGAGCAGCTTAAAACATAGCTTTTAGAACAGGTACCCTTGGGGAGGGTAACATGCATTAATTTGCAGGTCTTTGCTACAGATGATATAACAACTGCTTTTTTTAAATCAAGGCCCTAGTGCTCGTACTTCTGTTGCCTTTAGTAGGAAATAGGATCTACAGAGGTCTCTTAACATAGGTTTTTTTATTTGATGCCTCTCTCTAAAGGGCCATCATTTTCCATGTTGAGTTTTGCAGTGAATGGATTCAGTGGTGCAAAACTGTCTCTCTCAGTTTGCTTTTGCTCTTTTGTATTTGGCCTCTTCTGCATTATGTTCCAGGAAAAGGGGAGAGAGGACCCTTTGTTTAAAGTGTGTATTGACTTGCTACACGAGGAAAAAACTTCTGGTTTGTTTTTTTTTGTTTAGTTGGTTTTTTTAAGATGAAAAAATACTATATTAAACTCTTGACAGCTCACTGGGACCTATGTAATTTTTCAAGATGCCTCTGAAAGAATCCCCCCCAGTCCAAAGTTAGCATTCGTAGCAGTGTTTGGGTGTCTACAGATCAGATCCTTCCAGTTTGCTTTTGAAAATTGCTTTAGCAGTAACAGAGGCAGCTGGTCCAGGTCTCCCCAGCTGTTCACGTCCCTTCGAGACTCAGTGCTGGCAGTCATCGCATCAGTGGAGAGACAGGACAGGAGTTAAGAGCATCCCACTGTGACACACGGGGAATCATTAGGAGATTTCCTAATTGCGTTTTGAGTTACAGACTAACTTCAAATAATGCTGCAAGCAGTCAGCAGAGAGGTGTGTGTATGGAATTAATTTAATGAAACTTAATGAACGCTGTGGAAATCACTAATTTGGTTTTGCTAGTCCCAGTAAGCCAAACCTGGCTGCTTCCCTGCACTGCTGTCATCTGATCCTCTGCTATATGGCTTGTATCCTATTTCCTTTAATCAAAATATTCCTTTTGGCAGGTTGTTCTCCTCATGGGTTCACTTCAGTTAGGGGAATTTCCTCCTTAATTTAAGCATCTTCTGCCTTCTTTCCCCACCCTGAGACTGTGCTAGCTGGAAGCTAACACAGTTAAACTTCAGGTGAGGTAACGGAATATAAGGAGATGCAGTTTGTCAGATGGTTTCAGTCATGTTATACATAGTGCTGTAAAAAAACAATTACCTGTTTTTTTTGTAGGTATATGAGCAGTTTGGGTGAAGATAGAGATGACTAGGTGCAACTTGAAGAAAATGTAGGTTGTTAGGAAAAGCAAAGCTGCTTTGCATGCATTACTGTCCATTGTTGTCTTTTTACTTGCCACTCTGCTTGAGCAAAAGGTACTTCTCTTCTCTGTTCCCACACACGCGTTTGCCCATGGACGTAAGTACTTGTCTGCCTTTGCAGTCCAGCTTCTGCTGGACACAAGACAACTTGCCAGGGGTTTAGCTTCAGCTTTAAATTTAATCAAGGAATCCAGAAGAACAGAGTATTTGGAGTTCCTGTATTTTAAAATGAATACTCAGGTTAGGTCCTGCTGTATAAAGAAAAAGGGAAATAAATGAGAAATAAGCACAATTTTCTGTGCTCTCTTAAAGCAGAACAGTGTTTCACTCAAAACATTTATGTCCTTTTAATCCTGTTCCTCTGGGGATAAACACACTGCCACTCAACTTGCAGGAATCTTAATTTCAGTGGATAGGCTACCAGCTATAGATCATAAAGGGCCTTTGCCTGAATTTAGATTATTGCAGTGACTAAAAAAAAAAAATTAAATCTATGGTTGATTTAAGCTTCAATAAAGAGCACTTTCATATCAATGTTTGGAGGGTGCTCTGGATGAAAAAGGTGCCAAGTGCATTAGTCTTGATAGAGCAGAGGCTGGGACTAACAAGCAGGAGATTGGTTGGTTGGTTTTTGAAGAAAGAGGACAAGGGGGCACAGCCAATGGGTTGCCCCCACTGCATCTGTTCTTCTCATGTGGTCAGTCCAAGGTGATGTCTGGAGGTTGGGGCAGCGGAGGAGGCTCAGCAAGGTGCAGGGAGCCAGGAAGCTGCTTTGATTCACCTGTGGGCAGTCTGCATACTCAGGGTAAGGGAGTGCCCAAATACCAGAGCTACCAAAGGAGGTTGTTGAGCAAAACCTAATTCTGAGTTTCTCAGAGCAAACAGGACAGGAGCTCCAGAAAAAAATAAACATACTTATCAATGAGGCTATTAAAGTAGGGCTTAGCCACTTACCTCTATACTGCTTTCTCTTTACTTATAGAACAGATCACTTATTCTCTGTGAAAAAGACTCTTTCTGTCTTGACACTTGGCATTTGGCCCTGGGCAAATGCCAAAACCAAGGGATTAAATGGTGAAAAGGGGCAGGAGGGGGCTCACTGTCTCTCTGCCAGCTGGGAGCTCTGCCAGCTTGACTTGGGCCATACTTCTGAGTAGATTTAAAATCTGTCAATGAGGGGAGTGTGGTTTTTCCAGTGCTCAAACGTCAGCTGTCATTGATGTGTTAAGATCTGGCAGTACTAAGAGAGGTTCCCAACACAGAGCCACCCTCTGAGCTTGCAGACGGTGCAGTTGCAGATGGAGCGCTGCTCGTCCCTGTTGTCCTCAAGCGCTGGCACGACCCTTCCATGCAGAAGGAGGCAGAAGTGGGAAGTGTGGCTGCCTGTGCTGGAAGGAGGAGGGTGTTTGGAAAGGCAGAGTTGAGAAGCTGAGTGCAATAATTTCCTATTAACCCTGCCAGGCTTTCAAAAGGAGCCTGCTGCCGGGACAGTCTCAAATGGATGTCGAGATGCAGATCAGACCTTCAGAAGTGATGTTCCTATAAGCTTTCTTGGCTGCTGTTTCTCAATAAATGTTGATGCTTTGTGAAAGCAAGTTGTTTCTTCTTGTCAGGGACCTTGAAATAAGTGGTTTGAGTCTTGGGGCTTGTAATATCAAACCAGCAAATGCAGGGAACTGATGAGAGAGAAGAGAAAGAGCTTGAGGAGAAAAGTGGATGTTTGCAGGCTTATTGAGGTTTTTGCAATACAAGAAGTCCCAAGCAGTGGGAACTGCCTCTGACAGGGTTCTAAGCTACTGCAGACTTAGCTTAACTTTCCAAGTTAGTAAGATGTTTTCTCATGTTACTTTTTTTTTTCCCCCCAGATCCTGAATTGATGCCATTCCCACTATACCAGGATGCCCTACAGAATCCCCCAAATTCAAAATGGTGGGGCCACACATTTAGCCATTGGCTGACTTTGAGAGTAAGTTTACCCAAAGAAATGGGAAAAGCATTAATGAAAAATAAGCTTACAGAACAACTTTTCCTGCCAGCATCTCACCCAGAGCAACAGTGGCACTTAACAGCAGGAATTCTGCAAACCCAGCTCCGAGGCTGCTGTGTCTTCCAGAAGGACTCAAGCTCCACGTTTGACACAAAGTGCCTTGAGGCTTCTCCTGTTGGCCAACTTTCTGTGGGCTGTCTGTCCAAAGAGGCAAGTCCAGGATCTGAATTCTGTACCGGAGATTTGGGATCTCGCACCAAGGTACCTCGTGCCTCTGACAGCTTGACTCACACCGATGAGGAAGGACGGGCCGCGATGGTTGATGTTGGAGGGAAGCCAGATTCAAGAAGGAGCGCTGTTGCTGGTGCTGTGGTCCGCCTGGGTGAGAAGGCATTTGGGATGGTGAGGCAGAACCAGATGAAGAAAGGGGATGTGCTGGCAGTAGCCCAGATTGCAGGGATTCAGGGAGCCAAGCTGACCAGCCAGTTGATCCCCTTGTGTCACAACATCCCCCTCAGTCACGTTGAGGTGTCTCTGAGCCTGGATGAGACCAGGCATGCAGTGGTGATTCACAGTTCCTGCCAGACCTGGGGGAGAACAGGTGTGGAGATGGAAGCTCTGACAGCTGCCAGCCTGGCTGCCCTGACTGTGTACGACATGTGCAAAGCGGTGACTCACGACATCGTCATTGAGGAGGTGAAGTTGCTCAGTAAGACAGGTGGGCAGAGGGGAGACTTCTCGAGGGTCTAAATCGTATCCAGACACCTCCAGCCCTCCAGGTGACCACTGCTCATGTTCAGAACTTTTGCTCAGCTGGTGGGCCTGGAGACTTCAGCAGGGGTACCCTGCAGCCACCCTACGCCTCCAGCTTTGCCTTACCCTGTCAGCTTACCCCTGCATGAACAGTGGAGCCACTTACCTGTGTTAATAACCATGTGTGGTTTTTAGAGGTCAGACTCCTCCACTCTGCCCATACCTTCATTTCAGTGTCCTTACCATCAGCTTGAGCAAAGGTTCTAAATATACCACAGGGGTTTGGTTTTGGTTTGGTTTTTTTTGAAATATTCACAGCTGCTGTCATCACACCACACAACTGTGAGCTCTGGAAATGAGGCAAGTGCTGGAAGTGCTGTTATTTGGCAACTACGTTTAAGTGAAGGATTAAGTTTTCAGATTAATGCCTGTGCCCCTGACCTCCTTTAGTTGACTTTAGAAGGTGACAGCGAGAACACCACAGCTTGGGAACCTTACCATATAGCAGAGTTTATAACCGTGGAATAGCCAGGGTCAGAGGGGCAGCTCCCATCCCTTTGCATTGCTACTGCTTCCCTTGCCTGCAATTTGGAAACTTCCATGTAGCAGTTTCAAAAGACAAAAAAAAAAGATGTCAGCTGCCCAGCAATCTGCCTTGAGTGCTCGGTAAAACATGATGTAGAAACAGGATTTCTGGGTTTGGAAGAGTTATTTTGCTGATCTGAAAGATACCTTTTACAATGTTAGAAGCATGTTCCAGCATTTTGACTTTAGTGCTCAAATATACCCAAGGCCCTGTGTCTGCATGCTTAAGGGCTTAATTAGGCCATGCACAGAAGTAGGACTCAGCTCTCCTTGATCTGTGTCACACCAAGGCCCAGAAGACTCCACTTTTTTAATCCTACAGTGCAACTGCAAGCAACCAGCAACCTGCACAGTCCTGATAGATAAAACACACTTAAGGACTGGTAGCTGCTTGGAAGAGCAAGGTAGTTGCTGTTGCCCCAGCCAGAGTGTTTTCCTGCATGTTTATTTATTTTGCTTTCACAAAGCAAAGTGCCAGAAGAGCATTTAAATATCCCCATAAATATACCAGGTGGCTACTGTCTTGTAGCACTAAATAGCTTTGATAATTGAATATACTATGTAAGAAATTACTTGACATTGTTTTGTCAATACTGATGGATCCTTTTCAAATGTTAATTTAAATGCTCTAAACAGGGTATTTTCAACTTTGGTTTACTTGTTTTCTAGTGCTTATGGCTAATGTGAAGTTGCATATGATGCAGGGTGCTCCCTCTCCATACGCACAGAGAGTTGAAGACAGCTCTAATAACATCTGAGAGGCCACTGAAAAAGTGTCTTAAACTTTGCAAGTAGCTGCTTATCACAAAATTAAGGTTAAATTACTGTGAGTGTCAATAAAGCACACACCAGTCACGCACATCCTGCTCACTTAAAGCACAGCTTTAAGATGAGGAGGCAATAGGTTTTACTACAGATGTTTTTGCTTATACTTTCCATATCTCATAGTTACCACAAAAGGCACTTTTTCCACTGCAAATGAATTACTTTGATTCTTCATTCACTGTCACTGTGACATAAGGCACGTGTGATGATGCACATAGCAGCTCCAGCCAATGCTGAGGAAGCTCAGGAAAGAGGAAGGCGTCTGGAAAGCATTGGTGCCCAATCTCCATAAACATTTGTACACCAACATCCAGTGTTACAGTTCTGATTCCCTCAATAAAATGATGCTTTGGGGCATATGAGTTTTCAGCTTCTGAGAAGTTTGCTATCATAATGCTCTAAAGCTCACACAAAGGGTTCAAGACCGCACAAAGGAGTACAGAGCACATGCACATTTCACTGCTTCCTTGGGTTGAGACTGCCTAGGAGCTTTGGGCAGACAGACTTTGGTGCCATTTTCTGCTCCTGTTACAGTATAACGTCCTGAAACTATGCACATTTCTAGATAATAAACCAAGCATAAGTCAACAGAGCATTTTGTGAGAGAAATGAGCTGATAGCACTGTGTGTTTTGGTGGTGCTGGATGAGCAATGGTGATACATATGTTGACAAACTGACTACTTTTTGGAGGCTTGCTTTTTTTTTTGTCCACTGCATTTTTAATAAATCCTAGTTGTAATTTAGTGTGTTTCACATTCTTTTGGCTACCCTTTTCATTCATTCCAAGGAACATCTGTGGCTTAATCCATGAGCTGCTGTGAAGTGTTAACTCAAGCACCAAGACAGACGTTGTAAGTTGTGCTGATTAGTCAGCAATTAGCAAGGGATCAGTCGCAGTAACTTATTACTGTCAGGAATCTACAATTTCTTTTCTGTTGTTGAGTGAAACTCATCTCTATCTGGCTGTTCTTAAACTGAGTAATCCTGTAGGCTTAGCATCGTAATTTATCATCTCTCAGAGAGTGTTATCCCTGCTTCCTGCATGTTCCGAGGCAGTGGATGTGGATAACAGAGGGAACTGGAACCTCTCCCTCTCAATCTGAGCAACTGAGGTCTGGGGAAGTGCTGCAAAGAAGTCCATCCCTTCCATGTCTGATCCATCTGAGCTCCCAGGAAAGCTCTCACTTCTGTGACCATCCAGAAGGCCTCCTTCGACCTGAGGAGGTTGAGTTGGTCACGCTGGTTGCTGTAAGCATGCTGCCCCAGGGGATGCCAAGGGCCTCCATGCAGAGGCACAGCAGCAGGGACTCTGCAAGAGGGCAGAGACAGCTTGAGTGTCTGTCTCTCTTCGGGTACAGCCTCCAAATGCTGATCTTGGGAGGATAGCACAAAGCTTTATATCCCTTTGTAGGAGCTGCTTCCTAATTTGAAACCAGGTTTTTGTACAGCACCAAGCCCACCCCCTCCTTCTTCTGAAGGATGCCTTAAGTGCACCAGTCACACCGCTTGCAGAAGGCACCATGAATGCAAAGCAAATACTGCAGCTCCTGGCAGCCCTCATTGCGTGGGCAAGACAGCTTTTTCCTGCTGGGAACTCTCACTTGTCCCAGCTCGTGTCCCGTTTGTGCGTGACTGCCTGCTCCCCGCTAATCCAGCGTCTGCAGTGCCAGCTCAGCCTGTCCCTCCTTCAGGGCCACGTCCCGAGGCCACTTCCCACCCTCACGCTGCCCTGGAAAAAAACGATGTGGCACGCATAGGAGAAGCCAGGCACTGAGTACTCTTAAAGAGAGACTGTCAGAGCAGTGCTTGCAAAAAGTGGGGAGGGAAGAAGACTGGGGAACAGAGGGAAGGTATGGCTTGAAATAGCTTAGGAAGGGACCTCTTCTGCATGAGAACTGCTCAAAACCAGACTCTAAAACCAACAACAGCTGAGCACTAAAAATGGGAATATTTTTTTTAGCTATTCTAAGCCACTGGTGACCTTCAGTAATGCTCCTTAAGTCGTTACTCAGCTTTACGTGGGATCTGAGTGAACAGAACCTGGCCCTTCGTGCCACCCCTTCCTTGGCCCTTCGCTGGTTTGCAGCTCCTTCAGGCTGCCCAGCAGCAGTCCTGCAGACCTATAACAGCTTAAAAAATGGCTGCAACATCGTGTGTGCTTTGGCCAGGACGCAGGACGGCTAATTAATTAAATGGAAACACAGTTCACTCCCCTCCACTTACCCGAGCCTTGCTCCTGGAGAAGCTCAGCATTTCAGGAAAAATAAAAACAGTTGGAGGAGTCGCTGGTCCAGTGGCCTGATAAAGATTTCATCTTTTCAAGACTTCAAGTGAAAGCCTCAAGTTTGGTCTCAAAGGCCACTGGATCTGAGGTGACCTGCAAAGCCATGACGATGGCAGGCAAACCCCTGATCTGTCTGGCAGCTCCAGGAAAAGGCACAGGGTGGAGCGGCCAAATCCTTTTTCTTAGACTGGGTCTGAAGGGCTTTGGGTCAGCTCGGTGCACCCTGCCGTAAGAGCAGAGTCTCATTTTGGTCACAAGCAGCTTTTACAGCAGTAGCTGAGACACAGATCCAGCTACCTCCACTTCTCTCTGTCAGTGCCATGTTTAGAAAGCCTCCAGTTTAGCATCTCTATTTCTGTACAAACCTTTCTGTTTGCTCCTTCGGGGACTGAGCATTACTCAAAATAACAGTGGTGAAGTGCAGCTGAGGGCAAGTTTACCCGAACGGCCAGGTGCCCCAAGACACTGCTGAGCTTTGCTCCGAGGAGAGCTGTTCACAACCCAACTGTAACAGTGTGGCCATGGCCATCAGACAAGCTGCCCTGTATCCCGGGCTCTCCGAGGTGCCATCCACGCACCACTTGCTCCATGAAGCAAAGCTTCACACTTCATTACTGCTTAAGGGTTGCTGCCAGAACCCCAGATTAGCAACAGTATTACACAGACAACAGCTTCATCAACAGAGGGAAGAGAGTTTATCCTCAAATTCTGGGGAACCTGCTCAAAACCAGAAACTCTCGGTACTACTAGGCTGTTCCTGCATGGATTCAGTCTTTAAATAAACACAACAGAAACACTCCTTTCTACACCCATGATACTTCCAGGGCACACGGCTGAAAGGACATACGGCCAGCAAAAGCAAAGTTTCTGGTTCCAAAGTCAAGGGCAGCCTGGCTGCAGTGTGACAGGAGGGACAGGAGGCGGGGGAGGAAGAGGAGGAGACAGCAGAAGGCTCAGACAACTGTGAAGTTGTGTTAATATTATGCTTGGAGAAATGCCAGATGCCACCAGACACACAGCCGCTCTATTAGCAGTGCCCCAGGCCAGTTAGCAGCTGGTGCACATCGTGGTAAAGCTCCATCAATGTCAGCAGAGCTGCGCAGCGTTGCACCAGGCAGGGACCTGGCTGGTGGTGTCTGCACCTGCGGGCCTGGGAGAGAGGAGCTTCAGCCACACATCTCCAACCTGCCATCGCTGCCACTTTCTAAGGCCTTAATGAACTCCCGTTCAATTAACGGGGTCATTTTGGCACTCAAGCCTTCCCTGTGCAGAGCTCCAGCAAGACTGGAATTGCTGCTGTCTCCAGGCAGCACATGGGACTGCATCCCTGCTCCTATCCCATCCCATCCCTCCCCAGCTGCCACCCACAGCCTCCACACTCTGGAGAGCTGTGCTTCCCCACCCTGGGCCTGATGCTGAATGGAAATGTTTTAGCTCTGTGTGGCTCATTTGGCTTCTGCAGATCAACTCCTGGGGCCGTCCTCAGCCCAGATCCAAGAAATGAGCTGAGCTGAAGTAAGGGAATCATTTCTGCTGCCCCTGAAGCCTCATCTCCTCTATTGCAGCTGGCAGCTCGAAAGGCTCTATCCTGCCAAGACTGAATCTTAATTGGGATCAGTGGAAAAGACGAACTGCTGCCAGGGCCGCCCTGATCCTGGGCTTACAGAGAACATGGGCAGAGCTTGCTCGGCCCCACAGGAGAGGGCCTTTGCTGGGGTTTACAAAAAGTAAAACACAATTCCCTCCAGACCCGTGGTATCAGTGGAAGCAGCAGGCTGAGGCCAAGGAGGAGAAGAGACGGCTTAGCCAGGTGGTTTGCAGAGGAGAACCACATCACAGGGAAAATCCACCTCCCACTCACAGCTCATGGGGAAGGGGAGCCACCAGCAAGGCCAGGGGCAGCTGGCAATCCCTAGGCCCTGCGGTGATTCCAGATACGACAACCAGCCCCAAAGAAACGCGCAGAACTTCTCATGGTCTTCCCCAGAAATGCTCCTGCCAAGGGCTATAGGAAAAGGGACAAGATAAGCTCCTCTTCTTATGGGAGAAAGGCCAGAACTAAACCTCCTCAAGCATCCTGTCTGCATGTGGCACCAGGATGTTACATGGTGCTTTTTACAAGCCACAGACACCAATTTCAAGCTCGCTCACTACAGAGACAGTTGCCAGAGCTCACTCATACCTCCGCAATTAGGCACAGTCTAGCCACCCCTTTGGAGGGGAGGCACCCAAAAGTGTTACTGCCAACTCCTAATGCACCGAAGATGGGTGCTCCTGACCCAATTTCCTTACAAGCACAGCGTCCTGTCATCTCAGCCACTGTCTTATCTCAGTGGCAGCAGAAATACGCAGCAGGAGATGAGCTAAGTGAGCAGCCAGCAGACTGCGTGATTTTGAGACCATTTGTTCCACCTTGCAGATTTAGGTGCACCTCTGAAGTCCCTGCATCAAAGGAAGGCCACTGTGGTCAGGTCTCACTCAGACTGGGAGCTTTAGCAGAGGTCGCCTTGCTGACTCGGGGCGGACAGGGATCCCAGCAGCTCATGCAGCAGATGCCAAGCAGGCACCTCGGGGCTGCTGGACCTGAGCAGCGAGAGCGGGCTCCTGCTCTGGTAAAATGGCTTTAATGGAATTTTCCAGCCAGCAAATGCGCTTGGACAGGCACGCCCAGGGCATTCAGCCATAAGCAACACCACTGTGTGCACAAGGCTCTTGGCCAGCCAGACTGGGAGGGGTATTTAAACACAAGTTTCTTGCATTCATCTTTATAGCTTGCTATTTCCCTCGCAGCTTGCTGAGGATGCCTCAGAGCACATCCCTCCGGCATGTCCCAGATGCAGCAAAGGCAGAGTCAGTAACACTGAGCCCATGGCTGCTAAGCCATAGCTTGTGCAAACCTGCACCGGAGAACTCCAGCTGAACCCCAGCAGCTGGAGGGGGTTTTCATTTCCACTTCTCCAAGGCTGATATTTCAAGGTGTTTTTATTTCTTTTTAATCAATGCACATGGCCATCTCTGGAGGGGGCTGAAGGAGAGGAGGGAGGTGGTGCAGCCACTGTATCTATACAAAGTAGTTCCACATGCAAGTGAAACAGGGCTCGGCTCTCTCGGTGCGTGTTTTGCAGTGTGGTTATGGGCCGTCATTCCACCTCCACAAAGCTGTTATTTATTTACTTAGAGACTTACATTCTGTGGAAAAAGATGCCCCAAGATAGCACTGTGTTTCTAAAATTAAACCCAGCTGGCTGGAGTGGGGAGCAAGTGAGCACTCCTGCACTCCCACCAGGGGCGGGAACAGGGCTCCCCGTGTCCCGGACTCCCCCACCCTTGCAGAGCTGCAGGAGAGCCTGGCAAAATGCCTTCTGTGTCCTCGGCCAGGAGGGAGGCAGCTCTCCGGGAAGCTTGGCTTGGACTGAGCGCCTCACCTAAAAGCAGGAGTGCCACTGTTTCATATGACAGGGTATGAGGGTTCAACAGCAGTGATTGCACTTCCTTCTCCAGCAGCCCTGGGAAGCCCCTCGCCCCACTGCAAGGGAGCGGACATCCACCAGACACAGGTTTGCATGTGGCCAGGAGTAGTCCTTAAACACAACGTGTGGGGACAAACTGCATTCCTGAGCCTCATCTCCGACCAAACCTAGCCAAGATTTTCTTTGAGTTCATGCATCACTTCCTACAGCAAAGCTCATCCAGCCCTTGCTGCTGTAACCTGAGTTAAGAAACCTGTTTTCTGAAAAACCATTTATAGAAGGGAAGGGGAAAACCCACGTGTTCCTCTAACCTTGCA
>NW_010182345.1:7182-31181 GCF_000695765.1 Mesitornis unicolor | reverse complement strand
CAGGAATTTCCCCTACAGACACGCTCTTGGCACCTGTTCCCCTGCCTGCCACACATGCACTGGGGCTGCCTCTCCATCAGCAAGCAGCTCGGCTCCAAAATTGAGTGCATCAGCTCATCAGAGCAGCTGGTGCCAGAGCCGCTGCTCAGGGGTTTTACACTTTCCTAGATTTAGCCTCACCCCTCAGACAAAATGACTCCACACACACACAGCTGAAGCTCTACAGAGAACTGGTGGGACACCAGTGGAGCTCCTGGGAATGGCAGAGGCAGCTCCATGAGGGCCATGCAGAGGACGGTGGGGTTTAGCCCCAAACCTCGCCACTCTGCAGCTCACATGGATCTGGGACAAGGAAAGATGGCAAAGTAGTATAAACCAGATCTGGAACTAGCAGTGGAAGATGGGGACGGCTGATGGAACTGAAATGAAACAGGGAAAATGGTGACAATGCTGGCGAGGTCGGGGGTGCCTGAGCAGCTGCTGCCCCCAGGCACACACATCAGTTCCCCCATGGCCCAAGGACCAAGCCCTGTCCTAGGCATGGAGCTGCTGCTGCTCCCCCTGCTATGAGCGAAGAGACTGCCCCTGGCATCCCACAAAGCTTGCTGCAATCAAGGCAGGAAGAAGAGGATGGCCCCACCGCTACAGGCCTGGACTGTGAGCCAGGAGGACCTGACCAGAGAGATGTGGGCCAGACCAACATGTCACGCTTGGTAAATCACTCAGATTACTGATTGCAGACGGGGACACTAACCCAGCTTTCCTGTTGTTCTGTGTGCTTGACAGTAAGCACTCGCAGACAGATTTGCAAGCTGGTGCACTCTTCATATCTTATGTGCATCTGGAGAAGACAATGTTTGCCACCAGATGGACAAGGTTGCTTTTAGCAGATGTGGCTTCCGTCCCTCAGTTTCTCCCAGCTGTTGGGTGAAGATTTCACTTCTGCCTTCCAAGGGAAAACCTCCACCTGCCTTGGGGACACCCCAGATCCTGTTCTAATGACTACAAGAGGTGTTGAGGGGTGGCAAAGCTCATGGCAGAGCTGAGGGGGAGGGCAGGCAGGAGCTGGCCACTGCTCCTGTGAGCTCTCACTAAAGAGCTCAGCTGTTTCTGTGATTGTGTGCATTTGCCCATAATTACACTGGTTCTGCTCTGCGCAGCACTAAGTCAGGTCTACTGATCCCTGTCCAAATCCTGCTGCCTTCCTGTCTGGATTAGGGTGCCAGTATGGGTTAAAAACTAGAGAGTAAGATTGCCTCAAGGTCTGACTTATCCCCTTCCTCTTCCCATCCTGCTTTGGGGTGTGCTGGTCAGCATCCCCCTGGGAGAGGATTAGTCAGGAACAGAGTACTGGCAGCTGCTTGACAAGGACAGGATCTCAGCTATTGGACAAGCTGCAATTTGAAGTCTCCTTCTTTGACGCTGGAGCAAGTCCAAGAAACGCTTGCTGATGCATCTCAGCACTGACACCTCAGGAGCTGGCACCAGATCAGCATCCCCAAGGCCACAGCGAGCTCTGGTCCCAAATTGCCTCAGTGCTGGAGCTGCTTCTGTGGTGAAAGGCTGCCCAACCCCAGGACTCCAGAGGCAGCTTCAGCTCTCCAGCTGTGCCAAGGGCCTCCTCTCCACTTTGGGAGAAGCTTTCATTTCAGGGACAAGAGGAAGGGGAAGATTTTACTGTCATTTTAAAAGGACAGTGCTACATGTTGTACCAGGGATGATCTTCTGCAAGGGGCTTTACCTGGAGCCTGAGGTGCCCAAAGTCCAGCAGCTGCTAATGCCACAGCAAAAGGGCAGCAGCTTTTCCCAAAGTGGGCAAGCAAAGGGTCATGGCAGCAGGAAGGACTTGCAAGGGCACAAGAGGGAGCTGAACAAGGCTCAGTTGTTGAAGGGAAGAAGGAGCAGAAGCAAGGGGTACTTCACAGCAGAGCAGGGCATGGCTCTGAAGAGTTATTTTCCTGTTTGGGACCACAAAAGGAAAAAAAGCCCTGGCGTGAACAACTCTGGGAAAAACCTGCCTTTGGGGGTGAACCAGCTCCTTCTGCAAAGTGAGAGTGGATCCAGACTTGCCCAGAGACACAAACACAGTCTGTGTTACCTGAGGAATTTTTTTCCCTGTCATAATACCTTACTATGAGCCCAAGGGTGGGCAAGCACTTGGCTGATTCCTCCTTCTCCTGTGGAAACACCTCATGACTCTGCGAGGGCTAAGATGACAGAACCCAACACACCCAAAGGCCATAGCACGCAAAAGGCAGAAAAGCACAGTCTGCATCCGCTTGATGACAACCACAGGGACATGCAGTAGCAAAGAGATGCTTTGGAACATCATTTCTATGTCTTGAATCCAGCAATGACCTAATCGTCTTATGGGGGGGAAGGCAAGGGGGTAGCATGGGGAGTCCATCTTTGACCTTTTATAGCATTACCACAATGCTACAACCAAATAAAGAATATCTTAAGCTTTAAGCAGATGGACATTCATTTTCTTCCTATTCTATTTGCTTCTTTTTGTGGGCAGTGGAGTGCAAAAAAGCTTTTGATCTTTTTTTCCTCCCTCAGCCGCTGTCCACAGACCATCTCCTGATACCTTTATGGACCACTGGCTTTCCAGGAACCACAGATTGCAAAACACTGGCAGGGGATGAAAACCAGAGCACGAGCTGTGGGCCCACCACAGGCAAATACTCAGATGGTCTCTCATGGGGCATCCAAGCCAATTCTAATTGTACTCCTGATATTTTAGAGGCTGATAAATCACAAGCTTTACCCCTGCAGACCCACTGGCAAGACAGATCTTTTACTTACAAGCAGACAAGTAGCCAGTCTCCCCATTTCCCAGGTCCCTCAGGCGCAAGACTCTTATTATTGCAAGAAAGCTGACAATCACAGTTTCCCCCTCAATTTTTTAAAACCTCCACAAGGGACACAGCGAGAAGAGAGCCCTCCCCTCCGCAGGGACAGGCAGCAACATCACATACTTGGCAATGCACTCACCTCCCTGCCTGCCCCATAGAGAGGGGTGTCCAGGGCTAACGTTGCTATTTTTTTCAGCTAACATAATTATAGGTAAGTTCTCCTTCCATAAGCCCTGGAAGAAATTAACTCAACACCACTGTTCCCCACATCTAAAACAAGGTGGGCAAAGAACGCTTCCCGAGTTCCCACATTAATTTAATCACAGCATTTCAGACCCCTTTGGGCCCCCAAGTTTCAATGCTGTTATGGTAGCAAAGATGCAGCGGCTTTCCCAAGCCAGGCCTCCAGCACACTGCAAACCCTCCAACTCACACCAAGATTCTCCAAGACCAAGTGGGAAGAAGTGTTGGCTTGAAGGGAGAGAGGCAGTGGCACAATTAACTGCTTATTTTAAATTCCACCATTTAAAAAGAAAAAAAAGAGAAAATGAAAAAAAAAATGCTAGTCTACAGACAGTAGTAGCTACCTGACATGGCACCTCTAGGAAGAGACTGGTATATGAGGGATACAAATGAGGTCTCACACCAGCAAATGATCAATTTTTGGCCAACTATCTTCTAAGCTGCAGCCCTGGCCAAGAGAGCTGGACACAGCTCACGTGAATGAGGGACTGCAGAGACTGGGGATGAGACCAGACATTAAGGTGCTCTGTTCCCCTGGGCAGGTGAGGTGCTTGGGGATGTCTGGCACCCCTTTCCTTGCCTCAGGTGACCACACACAATGAGAAACCCCAGGGGCCACCCCATCTCACAGCTGGTTTCTCCGTGGAGCCCAGCAGCAGGGGCAGGAAATGAGCTGGAACTCCTCAATGCATTGGTGACATCTCTCATACTTTGATCATGGCTGGAAAGGTGGGGGTTTTTTTGCCAGGTGACTCCTCCTCAGTAATTAGGCATAGGACAGAAGAGGGGAGCTCAGCTCTGGGAGAGATGGACAAATACTTCTCCTTAAAAAGCAAAGTTTAACCCTTCAGAAGAATCCTAGCTGTGTTTCCTTTCAAAAGAACTTTAGTTTGGGTTTGGAGTTTGTTTTGGTTTTGAGGGTTTTTTTTTTAACTATTATTTTTATTTTTCTAGAAAGCAGCAGAAACATACCTTGGCAGAAAACAAACAAAAATATTAAAACCAAGTACCCCAAACTGACATCCTACCCTGGCTTATTCCTTCTCTGCTTCATTCCCTCTCCAAGGTACACACAAGCAAGGCATTTTGTTTTCTTCACGCATCTTTGCATCACTACCCTACGTTAAAATTCAGCCTGCCAGGCTGGCACATGTACAGAGCAGCAGACCTCCAAAAATGGATAAACCCCAACATTTTAGCAGAGTTACATGGCTCTGCAAGCAGCATCACCCTCATGTGCCCTGAGCAGTCTGGTCTGAGACTGGGGGCTGATGAGAGTTTGGTCAAAGTAGTGATAAACCACAACTGTGCCTCAGAGAAAACAGCAAGAAGCACATTAGCTACAGAAACACCAAACAAACAAAATCTAGCACAATGACATTGAAAAACCAAGTTCTGGGCTTTGGGAGTGGGGGGACCAAAACAAAAACAAAACCAAAAAACCACATAACTATCTTTATTTGTTTTATTTCCTAGCAGTAAAACCTGTTCGTAAAGGGCTAGATTTCTCCCATAAAGCTCCACATATGTTATGGCAGATAAAAGTCATCTTTGTTTAAACAGAAGCCAAAGGTTAATGAAAGGGAAAGCCAATGAATAACAGATCCTCAGCCCTTCCCAGCGAGAGCAAAGAGCTCCCCTTGCCATCCTCCTCACTCCCAGTCATTCAGGGCAGCTAAACCCCAACACAGATTTTGCTTAGAAAAAGCCATGAGACACTCACCTTGCTTCTGTGCAGCGATGACAAGGACAGGGAGGTCCATAACGATGGGGAAGATGCCAAATGGGAAGGTGGAAGGAGGCTTCTGTGCTGGACCTGTCCTGCAGTGCAGAACACCAGCCCCTCGCTGTGTGCTCCAATCTCAGTCAAAATATTAAGGAAAGAAATATCTTCTTGTCAGAATTCAGGCAGGACACTGCTCTGGTTGTTCAAAGCAGACAGAATTCACATGCTACTGGGCTTCACCTCTAACAAGAGGAAAAGCAGTGGTTTGGCCTGCTCTACTAAACCCCAGCTGCTAGAGAAGAAGAGGCAGGGAGATCCCTGCATTTTCATCCTGCCTCTGCCACTCGTGTGCTGAATGCATTTCAGAAACACCCCTTTGCCTCTGCCCTTGCATCAGTAAATCAAGAGCCTCATAGCCAGATGCTTAGCAAAGTCTGAAGGAAATAGATTAAAACAGAGAAACTAAGAGCTCTTTTAACAAATACAAACTGAGAACCTTTCCACACAGCACTCAGGCCCCCCATCTGCTGCCTCTTAGTCCTCAGCCTGTGCAAGTAATTATCCCCTGATTGCTTTTGCTCATTTCCACACCCCTTCCCACCTGAGAGCCAGAACCAACAGCTGGGGCTTTGTTTGGGGTCCCTGGGAACCCCTGTACTGCAGAAACGCACTGCACAGCCAGTGAGGTGCCCACGGGAAACCAGGCATGAGCTTCTCAGGAGATCACGGTTAAAACATTGCCCTTTGATGACGATAAACATGAAAAGTGGTGGCTTAAGGATTAATTTTGTCAGCAGGTTATTTCTGTTAACAGAGACAGGGAGATCCATGTGTGAATCAAACAGCTGCATGCATAGCATCCAAGATGAAAACAAGGTTCCTCCCCCAAGCTCCAAGGAATTTCTTGGCACGTCCCTTGATTCACTCAAAAAGCCATCCTGGCCCTTGTGTGCCTCCTGCCTAACCTGCTGTTCTGTGGCTAACTTCTCTTACTCCTCCTCTCCCACATCTCTGAAGACTTCAGCCCTGATGTTGGCTTTCCTGGCTTCTTTTCAGCTGGCCTCATTTAACTCCTTCCTTTGCAGCTATCATCTCCTGCCCCCTCCTCCTCTTGCTGTCAGGATGCTGCTCACTGAACCAAGTGAGCTTACGGCCAGTGCTGCAGCCCTGCACTCCCTTCCTTTCTTGGACTGGTTATGTCCAGACATGGATTATGAACTCTTAGACAGCAGGACTGTTGTAATTTTATTTTTGTCTTCTTAAAGTGAACTCCTGTGTTCTCTATGTTGCTCTGAAAAAATAACGAAAGAGTGCTCACAGTTTTTAAGAGGATCCTTGGATGTGCTAACTTGGTGGCTCCATGGTTAGCTCTTTACCATTGCAAGATTGGGGGAGGATGTGCTCATGTTCCACCATGTCGCTTGTTCCCCCACACCAATCCGTGAAGCTTCTCACCAGCTCTCCAGTGACCGTGTCACCTAAAGAGCAGCATGCTCTCGACCAAAGAGAAAGATCTAGAGCTTAGCAAAAATATGCACCCGGTCTCCAATTCACCTTTAAGACTTTCCAGCAAAGTGCACAGAAAATGCAACTAGAAAGAAATTTACTGAGACACGGTGGGGGCAATATATCTTTAATTTTTTTTTGCTTTTGCTTTTTTAGTATTACAGTATATTCTTATAAAAAGATACAGATAAAAAGGACACTACAGGATTTGTACATTTAATTCACTTATAGTCTTAAACTGACTGCGAAATGAGGATATGCCAAGGCATTACAGCAGCACACAACCTCTCACTTCAGGAAGCAGCACTGAACTTTTCTAGCTTCATGGGCAGGGGCACTTCCCGAAGTGAGCTGCGAGTTTCAAGCTGAGCAGGCCTGCAGGGGGGAGGAAAATGGCTGAAGATGGGGATGGATTGGAGGGGAAGTGTTGAGCACAAAGCAGCTCAGGTACCTGACCTCCCCTTACAATTCTCCTAAAAATGTCAAAGGCTTTTAAAAAGCATGTTTAAGTGTGAAGAGGGGGAAAATGGCTTGTCATAGAGACCTTTCTAGATCACTCGGGCAAGAGCTCCTAGTGGTGGACAGCTGAAAGGACCAAGCCTTTCATGATCTCTGTGGAACTTCGTGTAAACAGCCAAAACTGTCTGAAGGAGGAGTTTCGATCCAAAACTGGATCCTGCTTTGAATTATGCTGGTGTAAACCCAGAGCAACTCATACTGGACACACTGGGTCTATTATACATTATCACCAGCAACAGAAGACTCTGGTTTGGGAAATCTATTAAGCATCCAGACTCTCTCACTCTCTCATGAAACGAGGTGCCAAAACACCATGCTAGGCTAATGGCATCCTCCTCAGCAGGCACAGTGAGGAGAATCTGGCCAGCTTCAGGGGATTCATCAAAACTACTACTTAGAGTAGTAGATAGCTTATATTTATATGTGTGTGTGTGTGTATACACACACACACACACACACACACACACAGATATATAAATTCTATATTTTCAGTTGGTCAAACTGTATTGCTCAGGTTGGCCTCTTCAGCCTTTGATAACAGAAGCTAAAGTGGCCAATGGAAGCTACCTGTTTGGACGGCATGCAACCAGAAATCTCCTGTGGCGAGTACAGAAGCCAAGGAGCCATGGCCAAGCATCTGGTGATGGCTAGAGACTCGATGGGTAGAAGACCAACTAGTAGACAGATTTTGTTTACCCTGGGTAATCTGGGGAGGTAGGGTGGAGGAGGAGATAGGGGAAGTAGAGGAAATTCTTCTTTCTTGGCCTTGAAGATAAGAAGAAATATAGAATTAGCTCTGAGGAAGGAGAACTGTCCCAGTCTATCTCACCAGCATGTTAACGCTGGTGAGAAGTTACAGGGCATGAACCACTTTTGCCCATCTAGCCAAGCTTCTCTGGCATTATGGACAGATTTTGTGTTGAAAGGTGAAGTTTGAGCAACCAACTGTGCAGCTTAACTCTTCTCAATCTTCTCACCTTTATTCATGATGAGAAAGAAACAGGTTTCATTGAAAGTGTTCTAAAATAACCAATCTACATCAGTTCACCACATGCTTTAAGATGTGTGCTTTTCCAGCACCAGGATCACCAGGGGTAGAGTGCTTCTGACAAAAGCAAAAGGAAAGTGGCTTTTTTCCCTCCTTTCCCACACCAAGACTGCTCACACACAGCCCCTCGCCTAGCTCAGCTTGCTGCATGGTAGCCAAGCCAGCTGTCTAGCCGGTGTAATGCCCTGGCACGGTCTCAATAGTCTTTGCTGTAATGCAGTGTATACATACAAACATAGCAAACTAAAATAAGGCAAAATAAATAGAGGTGTCAGATTTACAGGTTCCCCTTAGAGATTCCTAAAACCTTTTTTAAAAAATCATTTAACCCCCAAACAAACAAACAACAAACAATAAAACCCCAAAACAACCAACCCAGAAACGAAACTGCATATATCATGTACATCATCAACTGTACAACTGATCTCCTTTTCCCCTCACGGAAGCTCCTGACGCAAGTTCCTCCCATGCAACCCAGCTCAGAGTGCGAGCTTTCCTAAAGAAGAGGAAAGATTCAGCCAGTGGGGCTGACGGTTCTGGAAACACCTACCCCACAGTCTCCCACCAGGGCCCCTTGCGATTCCTTTCCCTTCCTCTGACATTGTGAACACGTTACAGAAATGCTTCTGAAGGACATCCAGGTCATCTCCCTACTGGGGAGTCTCTTAGCCCTGAACACTAGTCCTGCTGCTGCTCTCATAGGGAACCAGTGCCTGGACGATAGCTGTGCTGCAGGGCATGGAAGGGCCTTGCTGCCCTGAAGCCACTTTACCTTGTAGCATTCCTAGAGACTTAAGACTGAGAAGAGTGACCCAGATCAAAGAGAGTGGGAGGGGGAGGGAGTTCTTCAGTCTTTCCTGGGATCATCCTAATGCGACCTGCTTAAGAACAATGCAGAGACACAGAGGTGAGGGAGCACTAGACCTCTAGGGACAAAGTCCAGAGAGTTAGAAAGTACCTCCTCTTCTAGATGTGAAGAACTCCATCATAAAGGCAGCAATGACTACACTTCTGCAGAAAGCAGAACATACCCTTGATTGTACCTTTCTTTCTCACATCTCCTCCTCCACTTATTTTCAGAGTCAGTGATTTAACTTAAAATGCTGGTGCTAGGCTGGCACAAGTACAACAGCAGACCCTAGCTCTTCCCCAGTTCTCAATGCAATAAGGAAGTTATACCTCAGTGTTATACCTCACAACTGCTTGCTATACCTGATCAGGCTCTGCTAGCACTGGAGGACAAGCAGTAAGATTTTCCTCTCTCCTTCAGCACTCAGCAATTCTACCACAACTGCTGAGGAAGAGCAGAGCGTAGATGAACCCAGAGTACCCAAGAGCTGAGAAGCAAGGACAGACTTGGCTTCAGCAAGAATCTGACACCAGGCCCTAGAGCAGAGCTGACTTTTCTCCTTTTCTTCTGTGTGGCCAGCCTCATCTCATACAGTAGACCTATTAATTGGCTTATCTGCTTATCATCGCTTATATGAAATCACTGCTTGCATCAGTGTGTAACTAAGCTTTTCCAAAATCCTCTTTATGAACATGCACCACGGAGTCAAGAGCCAGGGCGGAGCATTCAGCATGCCTTCAGCCACCATCACAGGTTCAAAACAGGAGGCTGGGGCTCTGGAGCACCTAGAAAGCTGAGTGGCAATGAAGCAAGGGCACGACTCCGAGTTTTCAGTCCATCCGAGTAAATATCCCACGCTGATTTACGGGAGTTGCACAATCTCTCATTATTTATGTATGAGTCAAGGAGGTGGCAAAACTACAGCAGCTTTCTTTGACTCTGTCGGTGTGGCCGGAGCGCCGCATACCATCATACAGGACCTCTTTAAATTGGGGTTGAACTGTGTACACAAATGGACAGAGGGCTTATCACTCTCTCTGTTTTTGCTACATTTGTGGCCTGGCAAAGTGACTTCAGTTTCAAAAAGCACAGCACAAACCTGGTTTGACAAATACTGGGGCGGGGGAATGTTGTATTTATATTCAAGGGTTTTGCCCTGAGGTGTTTCTTCCCTGACAGTACTGCCATGCTGACAGTCTGCCGTAACAAACAAGTACCTGGAGAGCAAGCAAGCAGCCGTGAGTTGGACAGAGCCATGAATACATCATCTTGCACCATGGCTGACCTTGGCACTACACCTGAATTTATGGGCGAGTCCTAAACCCAGGGAGAACAAAAAGGAAAAAAAAGGACAATGTTCTAATCCCTAAAAGCATCATCTTTGGAATTCAGGGTTTAACCAAATCTAAACTCAACTGTATACCAATTTGGCACGTATTACCACCTCTCATATGGCTTACATGGCATAGGTTATATGGCAAGCTTTAAAACAAGACAGACAAAAGGGGCTAGGATATAGCATGTCTACTTCAGGGAGTAGCAAGGAGCTTGTTAATATAATTTACAAGAGACATTTCTAAAATTCCATTTTGTAATTTAAAATAAAAATGCTTTAAAAAGTGAGTGTTGTTCTTAAACTTTCAAAAACCTTTATGAAATACAGTCTTTCTTTAACAAGGTGCTTGTGTCTGCTGCAATGGGCATTGCTGTTAATAGCTAATCCCAGAGGGGAGTGGGATAGTAAGGGAGGAGAATGCACCCAGCTCTTGTAAGATACCAGCTCTTTACGATAAGTATTATACAGAGGCGCGGCAGTCTGGAATGTTGTAAATAGGGAAATTCTGGGGTGGGAGACTCAAAATTCAGTAAACAATGAAACATCAGAGTTTAACAATTCTGACTTTTTTGCTTCTTTCCATAGTTTACATTATTATTTTACTCTCAAAGTGTTCAGAAAACCACCACAGTTTGCTTCTCCAATATCGGTAGCGTGTAATACTGATCAGGCAGCGTGCATGGCAGAGGAAGTTCATTTCTGCAGACTTGGTGCAGAACCTGAGGTTAAGTGACATTCAGAGAAAAATCAAACCAAATTATTAAAGTGACACATAGAGCTTTTTTCACTTCCCTGGGACTCCTTGACATTTTGTGCTATTGACTATTGATGCATAGTTTGTAGATGGGGGGTCCCTCTTCTCAAATGTTCTCTCTTTTCTTCCTGTCTAGAAGGAAGAATACATAACCATTACTTTCTTTTCATCTTTTCCTTCTCCAGGGAAGAGAATAAAAAAGGAAGACAAGATTTAAAAAAAAAAAAAGCTCATGACAGCCCACATAATCCAATCCCTTTCCTAGAGCCATGAAGACTCAGAATTCAGGCCTCCTCTTGGGATTCTTTGCATTTTCGCTGTATGCTTCATCCATATAGCTTAAATAGAAATTTATTTTTTCCTTATGAATTAACCCATCTCCAAAGCCTGCTTGGCTTACACAATTCTGTATTATCTTGGGAAAACTCTCCGTTTTCATTATGGGACCCTCTGTTGGTTCATCCCAAGTGATCCCTTCAAAATGAAATAGGCTGTGGGCTCCAAGGCTCTCCTTTGACACCATTCGTATCTTACTGAGTTAAGTGATTCCCCTAGGTAGGGGTGGGGGGTGTGCAGTGAAGGTCAGCTGGTTAGACAGGAAGACCAGTTCATGCCAACAGCAATCAAAAGTGGAAAAGAAATCTCATTTCTTGCAGCCAGTGACCCCATTTGCTTTTTGCTACTTGTGACCTGTGGATGATACTAGCGAGCTCCTGATTTCCATTGGGCTGCAGTAAGAAATCTTGCACAATCAGGTAAGAAATGTTCTGCTGTTTCCCTCCCACACTCCAGCAATGACAACAAGCTCCACAGTCATCTATTTGTAATCCCAACCAGGCAGTGGCTTAGTTTTCTAAAGAAAAGCCAGAGCTTCTTTCCTAGAAGATGCTTTTCATAGCTTCGAGGCTCAACCATCAACAAATTCCAGAAAACTGCTTCTAGAAAAGCAGAAGCCAAAAGACTTTTGCTAAGTATTTTATGTTGATCCTGATTCTTGAATTTCAATTTGTTCCAGAATGTCATTACTTCCTTCTGAGCATCACTGGCTTTGGACACTGTAGGCCAGACAAAAATACTATACAGCACAAGAGATCAAAAGCATTTTTCAGGTGCTAATCAATGGCTTATAAAATCCATTTCTGGAAGGGAATTGGAATCCTGGAGAACCACATCTTGGCGAGCCTCTGAAGGCCAGCCTAGATCTTGAAGAAGCGACAGGTGTTTGCAGAGCTGCTCTGAAGTTAGTCTTGCTTGTTATCAGCAAGATGGAGATCAGGACTAGTTTTCACTTTGGCATACAGAAAATTATCTTTCTCCAGCTGTGAGGCAGTCTGCAAGGCCCAAGTACTTCCTGTCATCACCATGAGGCTTTGATGACACAATAAACTTCCAGAAGCAAAGCTGTCAGCTCTGCATGGCCCAGTCACAGGCCCTGCTGGCTCCACAGAGGCACTTCTATAATGGTTCAAATTAGGAGCACAGGAGAGGGTTGGGAGGAAAGCTGATCATGAAAGGTAACGTCTCTAGCCACAGACCAAAGAAATCCTTTGAGGCAGCTGTCAGCCAGGCACCATCGCACACATTCATCTTCCTTGTTTTGCACTTTTTCATCACCTTCTTTTGGTTGATTATTTTTCTTCTTCTTGTAATTAATAATTTAGCTTTGTCACCACTCGCTCCCGGCTTGTCTCTAAGCCTTGGTTCCCTGAACGCTTGCGGTTACGCTTGAGCTTGGATAAGTCTTTGTCAAAGACTTCACCCGACCTTAATGCTGACACCAG
This sequence comes from Mesitornis unicolor, assembly GCF_000695765.1. NCBI lineage: Eukaryota > Metazoa > Chordata > Aves > Mesitornithiformes > Mesitornithidae > Mesitornis > Mesitornis unicolor. The sequence continues at coordinate 18,560 of NW_010182345.1, read as the reverse complement.
GTCATCAAACTCCCCACTCTCTTCAGAAATACTTCCAGCTTTTGCTTTCTTTTGTCGCCTCTCTTTTTCCCTCTGCTCTTTTAGCTGTGGAGAAAGACACAGAGCTTTAGGGTTAGCTAACCAAGATGCCAGATCCCTAGGTACACTGCCAAGAAGTGGCTAAGATGCATTAGAACAGTGGAGGGAAAAAAAAGACATCAGAAGCTTATCCACAATGGTGTATTAGGCCTACAAAATCATCCCAGTGCTTTAACACCAGGCTCTTGCACTTTCCAGGCTGGCTGAGAAGAAACTTGAGCCCAAGTTCTGACATTTTATCTCTGCGTCCAACAGGAAGGCTGCTGGCATCCTGGCATTTTATCTCTCTCCCCTTCAGAGAGGCACAGACTGGTGCTTTTGGCACAGCAAACACTTAAAGCAGCAGCTTCCCACAGCAAGGCCTGGGGCCATGGCAGCAGCTGAGGTTAAAGCATTGGCAGAGGGGAAGGAGGCAGGGGACTGCTGAGCCATTCTCAGGCCTCGGGAAAGGCTGAGGTTACAGGGGGAAGCTGGTTCACACAAACCTCTGCGGACAGACACTTCTGTCTCCCAGCAGCAAAATCAACAACGCACAAAAGCTCTCTCGCCATGTCCAGGCCAGACATGGCCCCAGTAATCAAGGCATTAACACTGGCAGAGAGAAATACTGCCAGTGGTGGCTGCAGCAGGTGCCAGGGCATTCGCTGTGTGACCGCACACTGTCAGGTGACAGGCACGCAACAGGTGAGGAGGAGTCTGAATGGAAGCTGACCAGCTGGCAGAACTGAGGGAGATCTGGCTCCCAGAGCTCTTGCACAGGGCCTGCAGCCCAAAAGCAGGATAGTCTGGCATTGGGCAGGGGCAGCACCATCCTACAAAATGCCAGGGCAGAATAGGTAGGGCTAGATTTGGTATCTGAATCCACAATAGGGTACTTTAGGAGCCAAACAGTATGTCCTTGAAAACTGACAGGACAGCCAGCAGGAAAAATGTCATCATTTGTGAAGAGAATGATGCCAAAGAGGGAGAAGAACATAAAACAGTGACAGTGACACAACATGAGCATTGGAATTAGCTCTCTCAACCTTTCTCTCTTGATACATGAAAAAGCAATGGAAGGAAACACCTTCCTGTGCCCAGGTCCTCACCATAGCCTCCATGCGTGCCCTGCGCTCCTCCTCTTCCTTTTTCTTCCTCATATTCTCCAGATCTTGCTTGGCCTCTGCAAATGACTGCAAGAAAGTGTCGAAGATGCCAAAAAATTCATCTGGCTGCATCTTGCCCTCGCTCTCTCCAAAATGCTTCAGTGCCTTGGCATACTGTCAAGGAGGCAGAAGACACAAGAGCAATAATTAGGCAGGCAGCTTGGTGAAGACAGTGAGAAAAGCTTATGAGTAACCACACATGTAATTCAGTACTCTCTGAGCATTCACGTGGTGGGAGCAGAAACTAACCCCTGGCGACAGAAGTGCCTCTCCTTAAGGCAGGTGCCTCTGTCCTTCAAGAATCTGCTCTCCTGGGTATCCCTTGGGCAGCACAGGGCAACGGTGCTGGAGAGCACTAGCTGTCCACTTATTAAAAAAAACATACTCAATGCCTGAGGGTGATGGAGTAATTTCAGAGGACGACTGTCTAGCTGCATCTCAGCTACAGCTGTGGGACAGCAGGGGCATGGAAGACAGGGAGCTGGGGAAACAAGTAGTTTTAATCCATCCTACCAAACACGCAGTTTTAGTCCATCCTTTCCCCTTCCACCTTCCCTTCAAATCTGCTTTTAAAATGGGTAGAGTTAGAGGGGTTTTTTTGCAGTAATGTTACAATATGTCCTTTCAGGAGCCTTTTGCCATGTCATCGGTCACTCTGGAGTCCTCTGAGTCAGGGTGTTGCCTCAAAAAGAGGAGACTATAGAGAGACATGGCATGAGAGGGGCACGGAAAGCAGCCAGGGCTCCCGGGCAGACTTAGAGTGAATACATCACAAGTGGCTTTTATTTTAAAAGGCAAATGTTGAGGCTGCAGGATGCATGTGGAGGCAGCCAACTGGCAGGACTTCAGTCACAAGGCAGTGCTGATTGGGATACAGTAAATTCATAGCAACCCCTGGCTCTTGGACATCAGTCCTGCAGTAGTTGGACTCTCTTTGCTCTCTCCCACTCACAAGCATGCCTCTGTACTCATAAAAATGCATTCAAATGCATGCACATACAGCCCGTCAACAGCATACACTGTCCACTACGTCCTACATAAGTGTACACATCCAAACGCTGTATCATTGTCCAACCACCTTCTCTCACACACCTCTGTATTGCAACAGGCAATAGCAGACAGCAACACATTGCTGACAGCACTGGTGCCCTGAAGCACAGCTCCCCCACCATTCCCTGCACTGCACACATCACCACTGAGCAGTAGAGCATCCTTACAGACCTATACGCTTACCAATCCAACCCAGGCTCTCCCAGGCTATGGACTGCCTTCAAACTCTCTTGTGTGTGTATTCTGTGCATACTACCATAGCCCTGCATCTTTCTCCTTAGGTGGGTGCTCTTGCAGAATGGAAAAGACAGTAAGAATAGTTCAAGCTTCAATCCCAAGCACAAAATGACTTCAGAAGCAGGTCCTATAAACCCCACTGGCCCTGTACCAGGTAAAGCATAAACAATGTCTGCCAGTCAACTGCAGGGGGAAGAAATCTCCAAGGAAAGCAACTTCCTCCTGGCACAGCCTGAGAGATTCGGCATCTCCCTTCCTCTGCTTCCCTGCCAGGCCCACAAAGCAGTTTGAAGCAATAGCTTCTTTTTCCTTTAAAAAGGCTGTGTTCTCAGCCAGAAACCAACAAAGAAGTATCTGGGGGAAAAAAAAAAGCGTTGGAAGAAATGCAAGTTGCTTTGAGCTACCAAACACGGCAGGAATTGAAGGAACCACTAGAGCAGCAAGTCATGGAGGGACTTCAGTGTGTGGAAACAGCAACAGACTGCTGCTCTGGTTTAGTTCCTTTTCTCTGAAGCCTCTGAAGACACATACACACAGGCATGCACACCTACTCCCTCTCACCACCCCCCTCTCTATGTATGTATTTTCTCTGTATATGAAGTACACATAGTCTGCTTAAATTTAGGAAAGTGCAGCAGTCTCACAGTAATCCACACTGACCAGCACCAGCTCTTCAGCAAAGAATACAGGCTGAAAGACTTCAGCACAGGCGTTGCCACTGCTGCTTGAGCATGTAAAGTGCCTGAAGCTCGTTCCTCACAGAAGGTGTGCTACAGGGAATCTCTTCACAATTAAGTTGTGGTTAACTGCAGTGAAAATTGAAAATAAGGTACAAATTAAGAGCTGCCAGCTAGAAGGAAGGCTTGTCCACCTCCTGTGACTCCTGAAGTACAGGGGCAGCCTGCAGGAAATGGCTGTTGTACCTAGTGATGCACTGCCTCCATCCCCTGTGTTCCTCCTATGCACAGCAAAGGTGAGTGAGGGGGCACACAGGAATCGAGCTGGTTTGAGCCCTTGAATGGCCGTAGGGGTTTCCTAATCTTTTAGGGAGCCTGGGGGTTGAAAACGAGAGGAGCCTTGTCTGGGGCTTTTAGATCCTACATACATGGAAGTCTCCATTAGAGGGTAGTGTTGTCTGCAAATGTTCTGCACATGGCCTGTCACCCAACTACCACCACCAGCTCATTCTCATCACACTGGCAGAAGGGGCTTTTGTCACTGCCTCCCCAGTGCCACTCAGACGATCAACAGTGTTGCTGTGCTGGAAAGACCCAGCAGCCTGGGAGCCTTCCAGAGACACTCGTGAGTAGAAGGTGGTGTGGTCTCTAAGCAGCTGTGAGGAGGAGGCTGAGAACAGCCTGTCATTGGTGTCCTGTAACATGGCTTTGTAGGTCACAATCACTTACTGTAAAGCAGTGAAAGATGAAAAGCAAAAAATCTGTGAGCTAGATGTACAAAAATAACTACAAAAGAGAAATCTGCAGTTCACTGAAGTAAACGTTTTCCTTCTTTCTCTACCCCCTCCAAAAAAGAGCTGACTGAGCAGAGGAAGGCAAATCAGGAGATCCAGCCTCTGCTGCCAGCTCTGCCCATGATGTGGCTTGGGAACTCATGCTCCCTCTCTGAGCCTTCCTTTTGCCATTCATTACAAAACAGAAAGTGTTGCCCCATTAACCTGATATAGGAAACAGAAAAAAAAAATATCAGTTGTTCACATCTATAGGGCACTACGTCAATTCAAGCCTCTGAAGACACATACACACAAGCATGCACACCTACTCCTAAACTGGAGCATAGGAGGTTCAATCTGAACATGAGGAAAAACTTTTTTACTGTAAAGGTGACAGAGCACTGGAACAGGCTGCCCAGAGAGGTTGTGGAGTCTCCTTCTCTGGAGACACTCAAAACCTGCCTGGATGTGTTCCTCTGCGACCTAGTCTAGGTGATCCTGCTCTGGCAGGGGGTTGGACTGGATGATCTTTCGAGGTCCCTTCCAACTCCTAATATTCTGTGATTCTGTGATTCAATGCACTATTGTAAAGAGAGCCACGCTGACTTTTCACTGGTTAAATTGCAACAGACCCCTCTGTTTTTATTACTACTTCTATTTCCCCATAGCTCTGGTTCTGCGATTACATGTGCTTTTTCAAAGCACTGGTGCTGGGCCGAGGGGCAGCGAGCTGCTGGGGCAGCCTCCCCAGCCCTGGAATGAAGCCCAGGCTCCTACCTGTGCAGAGTGGCCAAAAAACCACACTGCCCTCCTCGCTCACGGCTCTGGACCCCAGCGCTCTCTTCTGTCCTCTGCCTCAGGATTTGTGTCACCCCATACAAATCACTCGACTGCTCCATAGGCAGATTCCCCATCGAACAGGACCTGCTGACATGCACGACTGTGAAGTCTGTAGCTAAGTCCTCATGCACACAAAACTCTTCTCAGAATTTTGTGATGTGCTGTAATATTGTGGAACAAGGGCTGAAACTTGCTTATTCCTAGAGTCATTTGGGGACAGATGACATGGGCAAAAGCAAGATGGAAAACTGTTTCAGCAGGTTTTCCACTGTAATATGGGATGGTATCTCTTTTTTTCATTAAAAAATTCATTTCCACACCATAAGAGCCCCCAGGCTCCATGATATAACAGGTCCACGAGCTCAGTGCCAGCTCTGCTTCCTCTGCCAAACTTTCCACTGAATTCATCCTCTTGCCAAAGCAAATCGTTTAGACAGTTGTTTATTTTAAAAAGTCACTTTAGCAAGGAGAGTGAAAGCGGGACAGCAGCGCACACACTCTCTGCTGTGCTTGCCAACAAAACGTTAAACAGTGGCAGAAGAGCTCTGGAAGCGGCAGGAACGGGGCTCTTCGAGGAGGAGGAAAAACAGCCATGATAAAAATTTTCTGCTATCTGTGCTGTCTGCTATTGCTGGAGGAGCCAGTGCAGAAACAAAATACACCATGTAGCCATGCAATATGAACGATCTTCCCCAAACAAGTAACCTTGAATTTGCTGTTACAAAGACTCCAATCTCGTACCAAGGCAGTTTAAATAAATGTCTGTTCTCTTTATGGGGCAGATTCAGATCAGTTAATAGAAAGAGCCTAGTCATTTTCACATAGTACTGGGCCCAGCTCTCCTTGCACCTAAATGCTCTTATAGGATCATCCTACGACTACGAAAGTGACTGTGGCAGCCCCAAAACTGAGATACAGGCACTATAAACATTTCTGATATGTTAGATGCCAACCTGCCCTGAAGTGTCTGCAGTTCTAAGTTGGGGTACAATAGCTATGGAATTTATTTACCAAATGGCCGTTTCTGTCAGCAGGCTGTAGTGCCTCCCCATGCCCTCTGTAACACACTCTGTCTTTTCTTCCTCAATCCCTGTGCTGATCCTTTCCATAATCACTAGCCCTAGTGGCTTACAGAAAATACTGGTCCCTCAAAATGAATAAAGTGCACAGCTTGTAACTGGCACTTGGTCAACAGTATTTCCGTATGCTTCATAGCATTCTGCCATTAATGACTGTTTTCTTAAGTGGATTTTGGCTTCCTTGCCTTTCTCTTCCTCAGAACAGTTACTGTAAGTACTAGGCTTATTAAATGCATGTGCAGAGTCTGAACTCCTGTCTCCATGATGATAAATATAAACACCCTGCTTGAGAGGAGCTGTTGTGAGAAAGACTGGGGATGGACACTTTTCTTGCCCTTCTCATCTGTCTTGCCCAGGCAGTGGCCTCCTTTGTGTCTCTATAGAGAGGCTTAAATTTGATATTCATCACAGGGATGGCAATACCTGACTAAGTAGACTTTGTTCTTCTAGGAAGATATGAAACATTTTAAAAACCAGCTTGCTATAAAGCAAGCACAAAGTAGAACAGTTATGAAGCAGTGTAGTGATCTAAGTTCATACCTGTCAACATTTAAGTATGTTGTAAAGCTTCATATAGGGCAAATGTTACCCTTTTCAAGTAGGAAAAGAAAGTTCATACTATGGGAGGCCATTGTTCCTCTGCCTGGGCATTTTCATTCTTTCCCCACAAGAAACACAGGGGAAAACTTTCACAAACACAATTCAACCTCATTCTGTTCTTTCTCATGTAAAAACTCAATTTTTCGTCTGTTTGAATATGTAAAAACTGGTGAAGGATCCCAGGGCAGAATTTCACTTTCTCCTGCCCCCACCTTCCAGCTTATGGGAAATGGCAGAAAACATCCTTTGATCTAATCTATATATTCCCTTATAAAGTGGTATTGAAAGTGAGAAAACCACAAAAAGAACGAGAACCAGCTGTGCTAGGGAGGCTGTTTAAAGAGCCAGCCTAAGTTTTCACTCAGTTCTTAACCAAGCCATCTGTTTACTAAATGCAGATAAATACAGTTACAAGGCTTCCTCTGCAAACATGGATGACTGCATCTGACAACCTGGCCCTTTAAATTTAAAATATCACTTCCTCCCCATAGCCACTAACTGCAAAGGGTCCTGTTTAAGCAGAAAGACCAAAAAAAGTACTGCATGGGATTGTGAAAAATATCCTCTACAGAGAAGGTCAGCACCACACCTTGGTAATGGATTGTTTCCATAACTTAAAGGAATAAAGAAATTACTTTTGCTAAGACTGAAGACATTTTAAAAAGATAAAAAACTTCCCAGGTTTGAAAAGATAATTTGTATTGTTTTAAATCCGAGCTGAGGAAACATGGCTTTGATTAACTCATGGCAATCAATTAACAACATCTATATTTAGAAGGATATCCAACTCCAGCTGTTAAAACTAGGGCTTCATTATTATTAATAAATCTGTGAACCAGACCAATTCTTCCTGGGCTCATTAGGATATTTTTAAAAGTCCTCCCTCTCCCACAACCTTTTTTCAATTTGCTTTGCAAAATCAAAAAAGAATGGGATAATCAGATATCTTGGTCCCACTCTTCCTTTAATTGGCTAGTTACAGGAGGTTTCCATGGTAAGAAAAAAGTCTTGTGATTCAACAAGCACAGAGAGCCCATTGAGGTTGGAAGATGTTATAGGCTTTGCAAAGCACATCTGGTTTGTTGAAAATTTCCAGCTTTCTTTTTCCTTTTTTTTTCTGTTTCTTTTTTAAGAAAGAAGAGGAAAAAGAGGAAGAAGAGAGGGGAAAAATAATATGAGGCAAACATGATAAATAGCTCAGCATTGGTAAGGACAGACAGTTCCCTTTTAGGAGTCCAAAAGCAGTTTTTTGCCAGTGGAAGAACCAAAGCCATAGGTTGAGCAGAAGTTAGAATGGCATGTGTTCAAACATAGTAAGGGTGTGTAAGGAGAAGGTAGAGAAACGTTTCCTAAGCATGTTATAGTCATTAAAATAAAACATCTCTTTATGTCAAGTGCTTTACATTGGCTATGTCTAAAAAAGCATGCAACAACTTCCAGACACATTGGTCCGTCTGTGGGGAGATTCTCTGGTTATTCTTAAAGCAAAAGAACAGCATTTTTCCTGCAAGTGTCTGATCAAGAAAAGTTGCATTGATGTGCTGAACAGGTACCACCTCTGGTTTTTAACCCCTGACTGGCCTTGTAAAGAATCTGCATTGGTCTTTTGTCCTAGTGTGCCAAAAGAAAGGACCAACACCATCTGTAATAGCAAACCAAAAGTGGGCAATCTAAGCCAAGGACAGAGTGAATTTGCTTCCAGAAATGTGCACCTAACTATAATGAAGTTGAAAAATTTACCCAGTCATAAAAACAGAAGCCCCCAAAGCATTGAAAATTGAGCTTCTCTCAGTAAATTTAGTGGAAGCACGAAATGTAAAAATATTTGATTTGTGATTATAAAGCCAGTATGGTGTGAATATTATTATGTTGGAAGGAGCTTGAATCTTCTCAAGAAATGTGACAACAATGAAAAAATTAGGCATGTTATTCTCCACAAAATTTCCTTGCAACATTAGCAAGGTGTTAGACTACCCAGCTTTGCCTTCTGAATGCTGTAATAACTACTGCCACACTGGTGTTTGCCAGGGCAGCTACCTCCAACTGACAGACAGTAGATCCTGGTGTTCCTAGCTGCCAGTCAGTGTTACCAACATGATTTCCACAGCAAGGAAATGCTTCTGAATTACAGAATGACATTACTGCAGAGCGACTGGATGAGTGAGGAGTCTTACTGTTCAGATCCTCAACCTGCATTTTGCCTATCCTTCAAAATCTAAGGCCCACCAATCCAACAGAACAGGTTTCTTTAATAATGCAATAGGTCCCTTAACACTACAAGGACTGACACCAGTGGAAACAGTTCAATCCAAAAGAAATAACGCATTTTCTTCATAAAGCCAAGAACTTTTAGTATGCCAGCCAACGAGGGCAGATTTGCCATTACATATTGTTTACTTTAGAACTTGCTCTTCTCTAAACAGTTTCATATGCTTATGATCTTTTCATATAAATTCTTCCTCATTCAGCTGAGAGACAGAGAGATTAGTGCCAGACTCCAATCAAAGAACAAGTACCTCCTTAGTTGTGCAAACCTAGTAATGAAGATGCAGACAGTGAAAGGACAAAATTATCACAGCAGCACCTGAAGAGTAACATGCACATGGTGCTGGCTGTGTGTGGTGGGTTGACCCTGGCTGAATGCCAGATGCCCACCAAGCTGCTCCATCACTCCCCCTCCTCAGATGGACAAGGGAGAGAAAATACATCTAAAGGTTCATGGGTCAAGATAAGGACAGGGGGAGATCACTCACCAGTTATCATCACAGGCGAAACAGACTCAACTTGGGGAAAAATTGATTTAATTTATCACCAATCAAATCAGAGTAGGATAATGAGAAGTAAAACCAATTAAAAACACCTTCCCCCCGCCTCTCTCTTCTTTCCAGGCTCAACTTTACCCCCAGTTTTCTCTACCTCCTCTGCGCCAGCAGCACAGGAGGAAAGGGAATGGGTGTTGCCATCGGTTCATCACACATTATCTCTGCCACTCCTTCCTCCTCACACTCTTCCCCTGCTCCAGTTATCACAGAGGTCCTACCACTGTTGCTGATGGGCTCAGCTTTGGCCAGCAGCAGGTCTGTCTTGGAGCCAGTTGGCATTGAGTCTATCAGACATAGGGCTGTAGCCTCCTGTAGCACCCTCACCTCCACCCCTCCAAACCTTGTCACACAAACCCAATACACTATGTAAGAAGGATCCAAGAACGTCAGACAAACCACACATGGTTGGGATTTCTATCCTTGCAATGAAATACAAGCAGTAACAGAGAAGCATAAGTGGAAAAGATCAGGGTTACCAAACTACCTAAAGGTGCATTTCTAAAGGAAAGAAAGGAAGTACAACAAGCTTCCAGATGAATGAGCAGCATGGGATGAAGGCAGAAGGTAAAAGATAGGAGGTCACTAGCACTAATCACCAAAGGACCTCTTTTTGAGAAACTGCTTAAAAGGCAGTTCCTTCAACACCATGGCACAGTGTGGCATCCTGGTACAGACACTGCCATCGCAATTTTATGCCACACATGGATAATGTTCAGGAAGATTAGCAAGAAGTGGGAAAGAGATAGATACTTTCAGTGTTTATTATAGTTTTCACTACAGTCTCAGCATCTGAAATTGCTGCTTCCATTTTGTTTGAGGCAGTGGAAGCCCAAACACTTCAAAAGGTATTCTTACCTTGTCTCTAGCCTCGTTGAGAAGGTCTTCTAACTCTGAGAAGCTGAAACTGGCCACAGTGATGAAATCACTCATGACTGGAACAAACCTGTCCCCTGATTCCCGCATGCGTCTCTTCTGATAATCCAGTTCCTGAAAGAGAAGTAAGAGATGTAGACAGGCAAGCATGAAAGATTCCTCGCTGACAAGGAAGGAAGCAGGGAAGCCCATCTATTTCACTCAGTGGAGAGCATGCTGTGCTCCCACTCCACACATATTCACTCAGAGCTGTAACTCAAAAACCACTTTCTCACTAAGTCAAAGGTTTTGCCTTATCAGTATGAGAGGGAAAGTTAAGATGGGGTGAAGGAAGGTCTTAGTTACAGTTCCCTTTAGCCTCAATCAATACCCACTCCCAAGAAAGCCATCAACATGTTGAATTTCTAAAGCAACATTATAATTTAAACATCAAGTACATGAAATGCTGCAATTTTTTTTTTGCTATGGTAAATGACAAATAATATAGAATTCAGATGATGTAGCAACTGAATTTGGAATTATTAATAGTGACTTTTCCTCCATCTTCTCTTCCCATAGTGACTCAAAAGGTTGTATACTTGGGGAATTGTGTACATGTGTGAAAAGCCTATATCGTACCAAGCTCTGGATCTCCCCTTTAGTTCTCCGAAAAGCACTAGGTGGGAAGCAAGAAGACATCAGAATTGCTTCTTGCACTGAACAACAAGCGAACAGATGTCAGGTGCACCATTTGGTAGCACCTTGCTAACCAATAAGCATTAGCTTGGATGTCATAAAATTCACAGATCTATAAACTGAGGCTATTGCAATAAGATTTATTGAAAAAGAAAAGCCCTTTTTAAAGAAGACATAAAAAAAAGGAAACATAGGAAAAAAACATAGGAAACAAAGCTCTATTTGTCTGCTCCCTACAGAAAGAAAGAAAAAGTAAGATTCTTTCTTTCTTGCTCAAGTTTTTTTTAGTTTTAAGCCAAGATTACCCATGCTATCTCTTCCCTTACTCTAGTCACCATGCTTGTGGCACAGAAAGAGCTACAGAGCTCCTCAAAATGACTAAGATATAGTAAGACTGCAGTCTCCTATTCCTGTGCTTGGCTTGTGTGCTGTCGACAGTCTCATGGGGAAAATGAAATTGTAGTCTAGGCCTCATCTTTATTCTCAGCTGAATAATCAGTGGGAATGATAAAGCCTTACTTTCTCTGTA
>NW_010182345.1:0-7151 GCF_000695765.1 Mesitornis unicolor | reverse complement strand
AAGCAGCATGAAACAGCAGGTCATGTTACAATCTGACCCTCTGTTCCCTTTGAAAAAAAATATTTTTGTGCTGGCAGCAACTACAGCTACATGCCTGTTTGGTGCTCTCTGTTACTGGTCATCAAAATACTGGTTCCCAGAGCCAAATGGGTAGTTTTATAATCATCTACGCTGAGAAACTCATTGGGATTTGTTCCACAGTGCTGTTGAATGCAAAGAATTACTTTGGCCATCAACAGTCTAAAATCAGATGTGATATATCTTCTGGTCTGATGTGAGTTGAAAAGAGAATGTAACCACTACAAGGAAAGATCACAAGGCAGAAAAGTGTCTGATAATAAGACATCTATTAAAAGTGCTGTCAGTTAGACAGCAGGCTAATGTCACCCCTATAGACAAGAAGGGTTCCATAGAGGACCCAGGTAATTATAGGCCCATTAGCCTCATGTCGATACCTGGGAAGGTTATGAAGCAAATCCTCCTGAGTAGTGTCACCAGTAAACTAGGAATGTGATTGGGAAAAGCCAGTATGGATTCACCAGGGGCAGATCATGCCTGACAAACCTGATCGCTTTCTGCAATGGAATGACCCACTTGATTGATGTGGGGCAAGCAGTGGGCATTATCTGCTTGGACTTCTCCAAGACTTTTGATATGGTCCCCGGCACAGCCTCCTTGAAAAATTGACAAACTACAACCTAGATAAGTGGTCTGAGTGGTGGATGTTGGGGTCAGGAGCTCCCAATGAAGTTTGCTGATGACACCAAAATGAGTGGGGTAGTTGACACTCCAGAAGAGAGAGCCACCCTCCAGGAAGACCTGGACAGTCTGGACGAGTGGGCTAGCAGGAATCTTATGAGGGACAAATGTAAGGTCTTGCATCTGGGAACACATAATCCAAGAATGCAGCTGAGACTGGGCTCCACCTGGCTAGAGAGCAGCCCTGTGGAAAGGGACCTGGAGGTCTTGGTAGGTGACAACCTCAACATCAGCAAACAGTGTGCTGCAGCTGTAAAGAAAGCCAACAGGATGCTGGGTTGCATGGAAAACGGCATCACCAGCAGAGATAAAGAAGTCATATCCCTCTCTACTCGGCCCTGGTCAGACCACACCTTGAGTACTGCATTCAATTTTGGTTCCTGCTACACAAAAAGGATGTGGACAGGTTGGAAAGAGAAGAGCTACAAGGTTGATCAGAGGACTGGAAGACCTGCTGTATGAAGAGAGGCTGAGAAAACTGGGCCTGTTCAGCCTTGGGAAGAGAAGGCGTAAGGGGGACCTTATCACCATGTACCAGTACATAAAGGGTGGCTACCAAGAAGATGGAGAATCCCTTTTCACAAGGAGTCATATGGAAAAGACAAGGAGTAATGGACACAAATTGTTTCTGGAAAGATTCCGATTGAACTCCAGAATAATTTTTTTTTTACCATGAGATCCATCAGACATTGGAACAATCTCCCAGGAGAAGTGGTAAATTCCCCTACATTGGTCAGTTTTAAGAGTCAGCTTGACAGGGTGCTGACTCATCTCATTTAAACTATACTTTTACCTTGAGAAGTTGGACTAGATGATCCTTGAGGTCCCTTCCAACCTGGTATTCTACAATTCTATGATTCTAATGAAAAGGGGCAGGAAAAGTGGTGAGCAGGTGGCTGAAGAAAAGTCCACATTAAAGAAGTGCTACTTCCCCTGCTTTATATTACATACTCTTCTCCACTGGTTTTCCTAACACATCACAATGGACAGTCCTGGGAGCAATGCTCAGTTACATCACTTTGCAATTAGTTGTCTCTGTTACAATCACTTTGAATTAGACCTTACAAGTACAGAAGATGTCACTTCACATGCTTCTAAGAATTATGCGTATTTTTTCAGCCACTCTTTTCCATTCTAATTTTTAAGCTAATTTTATCTGAAAGCTGCTGTACCCTCTCTTCTCCTGCTCCTTCACACCCCCACCTCCCCTATCAGGTGAGTATAACAGTTCTGCCATCTTATTCACTGTTGAAAGCTATGGAATTTGAGACTGTTACTGGAGAGCAATGTTTTTCAAAGTAGAATTAAGATTAGGAGGTCTGCCTTTCAATTTCAAACAATTCTTCCAAAATAAAAAAAAACAACAACTCCCACACAAGTAACCAGCATGACTATGTAATCACCCCAAAAGCAAAGCCAGAGAATAAGAATCTCCTCTGTATCTTCTAGAAATGGTCTATACTAGTTATAGCAGCACAACAGCAGAAGGTAGGACTGACTCTGGTGGGCTGGGCTGCTGGTCTTCTAGAAAAATGAAATTATTCAGCCATGGCAGTGGTTTCTCAGGTGGTGATGATCACCTTGCTGTGTGACAGAAGGGCTCTGTCAACAGAATTCACTTCCTGATTTGGAGAAAACCAAGAACTACTTAGCTGTCCTTTTGGGAGCATCCCACATGAAGGCAACAGCTGCATGTATGTCTTGAAAAGGAGTATGTCTTATTTGACAAAGAAGCTGCAAGTTCAGGAAGGCAAAGGGTTAGCAGTACTTTTAAGAACATCTGACTGTGAAACTATTTTTAGCTTCCTACTCTTAAGGGGCCTTGAAGAAACTTCTCAGACTCTGGAGCCAAGGCTGTGGTGAGAACACACTGGAATGGAATCAAGAATCACACCTTCCCCTCCTCCCCCTCCCACCTGACAGCGATCTTCTATTGTTGCTATAGTGCTGCTTTTTACACGTCAGAAAACCACGAATTGAGCAAGCAGACTGAGAGGTGCTGGCAGCCCCAGATGAAAAATACCATGGCAAGGAGAAGAGACTGAGCAGGGAAGATGGCGATTGAATGGGAAGGAGAGGTTGTCCGTGGAACCCATGTATGGAAAAGAGAAGAAAATCTGGCTGTAAAGACAAAAGGACAAATAACCCAATCACAAAAAGCAAAACAGAAGTAGGTACTCACATTTCAATGAGGGGAATTGTCTGTTCCAGCCAAAACTGGGCCTCTCTTCATGTCATGAACTCTGTGTAAGCCTTCCCTTTACAGGTGCTTTTAATTCCCAAACACTGCACTCCATGTATGCAGCAGTATCTCTTCTCAATGCTGCATTCTGCCTTACCCTAACAATCCAGAAATAAGGCTTGGAAAGTTTGTTTTTTTCATGGCAGGATCACTGGCTAATTGCATGATGAACTGCTGGAGACAGCCAGACAGCCTGGGGGCTGCTGACACCACAAAGATCCCTTCCTTTAGCCCCAGAGCCAAACCAAACTCAGGCCAGGTAAAAGTAAGATGAAGTCATCACTGTCTGTCTCATAGTGGGTGAGAAGGACTGGAGGGCCCTGTGTTAGATCCTTGGAGATGGGTAATCCTCGCACAGAAACTACACAATGCAATTCCCAACAACTGGTCCCTTTGCCGGCAGTCCCAGTGCAGAACACTCCCCATCTAGAATGCTCCACTAAGCATTAAACTGACAGGGGTTGAAAAAGATAGCTGAAATATCCTCAAGACAGAGGGACACTGAAAACCATGGCTAATAAAACCCTGTTTGAGAGGGCAAAGAACTGCTGAACACAGCAGGGACTTTCTTGAGTTCCAAAGACCTCTCTGCCTTGTCTCTCAGCACTATGCTTGCCTTAGTATATCCAATAGGCAAGAGATGCCAGCACCAAACTGAATGTAGGATTTTGTTCCTCTGCTTGCTTAAAAAATGAACTATGTTCTTAGGGTCAGAATATGTTTATCTGTGCAGGTGATGGAAGACTTTAAGGGACAGAGACAACAGAGTGACTTTAGCCTTTACTCTTTTTTAATTGCTGTGCAAACACTAACTTGCTGTTCCTCACATCAGCCCTTGTGAGAGGTACGTGTTTATAGCTGCTATTTCAGAGAGAGGAGGAAAGCACAGGAGGATGTTCAAAGCCACACACATTTGTCAGTGATGTAAGCAAGAGGCAAATACGAGAGTTCCTACCTCCTACCACCGAATATCATGTGCCGCTGTGTGCTCTCCTGCCTCAGGAAGGCTGGAGTCTTTCTGCAGGAATGAACCCAACACATTAACTAAAAGAGGCTTCCAGGTAGGGGAACCACAGCTGACACAAGAACTTGTGACTCTAGGGAGCATTTAGGCCCATCCTTCATCTTTAACTCTTATAATCCAGTACACACAACTGCATCAATACACCATTTGTACTGTTCTCTGTTGAGATGGAAGACTCTGCACTATCAGAGTACAAAGTACTTAGGACAGGACAAGTACCATCCTGGAACACAAGCAACCTAAATCCAGCTTAAAAGGCTTTTGTTAATAGCTAGAAAAAACACCATTGTTGCTTGCTTACTAGCTCAACTCCCTTATCTTTAACTGGTCTATATTTTCCTCTGCCTTCCCAAGTAGTGCTTAGGACAGGTTGCATATAACAGTGCATGACCTGCTGCTCCCTCCAAGAGCCATGTGAAACACTTGTTCATCAGCTAGCCATTCCTCAGTAAGAAAGAGCAAAAAATTTATTTCTTCTTTCAGTTCATGCCATTTGTCAAAGTGTCCTTTTACTCTCCAGGCTGAGATCACACAAGTTTTTAATTAGGCTCAAGCTTGCTAAGTTCATCAGCAGGAGCTCCACATGAGAAGCTTCTATTTGTTGGGGTTTTTCTGTTAATGCATTCTGGAATGGAATGGAAAAGAACAGAAAAAGAAAGCCAACTTTCTCTTATAATAAAATATATAATGCTCCTGATTCTGAGTGAAATATTTTAAGCATGGCACTGTGGAAACCTTCAGATACTTACAGCTTCAACAGCTTTCAATCCAGTCTTTATGTTGTTGACTTCCTTCTCCAGCTCTACCAGGCTGCACAGGAGACAGACACAGAGCAGATAAAACAAAAAGAGCAGTGTTACACAGGAATAAAGGAACTGTGCAGCAGAACAGACCATTGGCCCATCAAGTCTGGTATCCGGCCTCTGGCACCAGCCATGCCAGATGATTAGAAATGATGGGAAGGGGGTCTGTTAATGCTCTGTGCTGCTTTTTGTATGAGATGTAAGATGAGGAAGACCCTGCTTGTCCATGGTCACACCGAAGATCAAGATTCTCCTGGGAAGAAGAGGGGTTGTTGCGCTCAGAACATCTGCCCTGTGAGCTGAGCCTGACCTTCTAGCAAGGAGTGTGCCACATGGCCAGCTTGCAGTAATCAGCTGACACTTTATCAAGGACCCCAGCTTTAGCACACACGTTACTGGGGTGTCAGATTATTTCTACATATGATTCTTGAATTACTTAACTACTAAATCCCATTAGCAGTACATTGACATGTGATTTTTGTCTTCCTCAAAGTCCAAACATTATTTTTTCCATCTGCATTTCTACCATATGGTAGTCCTTGCAACCTTACATTGTAACTGAGAATATAACTCTGTTGTTAATGTTACTACATGCTTCCCTAGACACTAATGTTGTACTGAATTTCTGCTCATCATATACAAACAGGAGTTTTTTTTTCTAGGATGTGTATGAAAAAAGTGATTTTTCATTTCCAGGTAACTAGTTAGTACCTATTTGTGAGTCAGCAGGCATCTCCTCTAAGTATTTGGTGAGTGGTAGTTTACATCTCAAAAACACTGCTAAAGCCTTAATAATTGCCTTTAAGTGTGAATCTACATTTAGTTTTTACTTGTCTCGTTTGCTGGACTAGTTCTGTATAGAAAGAATCATGTCTGGGCAAATAATATGCAAAGGTATTTTTGAGCCATGATTTGGAAAGAAAAAAAAGGCTACTATTTTGGGGAATAGCTTGTATATTCATTTTCCACAAACACCTACAGAAATGGAAAAAAAAGTCATTGAAATTTGTGCAGAAAGTATGATGCTTTCCACATTTCTGTGCAAGACTGATTTGTGCAAAAGTTTGAACAATCTTTCTGAAAAGAACTTACTATAGCCTCTGTGCCTAATTGACTCTGCCTTAGAAACAAACCTTCAATTATCCAGAAAAAATAGCATGTGATTGAGATGAACAACCACAGAATATAGTGAGTGAATTACAACCAACCAAGAGTCTAATTACAATGTCTGATTCAGAAATAAAGTAGATACAGGCATATCTGAGTAAGGCTGTCAATTTAGTTATCTACACGTTTTTGGACCAAAATTCTCTGTTGATGTATATCTGCATAACATCAAGGACGTGAACAAAGGCATTTCCCCTGTAGGGCTGGCCCTAAGTTTAGAAGGCATCAGTGAAAAAACTGGTGATCATTAAGTTAAAAGATATTACTGAGATCTCTAGCTGTGGGAACAAGATATAGCACTGGACTTACTTGACTTTCGCTGCTTCTGGAAGATGCTGCAACTCAGACTGAATATCTAGAATATCTGGATAATTCTTTTCAAAGATCATAATTAAGTAGTGCAACAGCGTAATGTTCCTAAAAAAGAAGGAAGATGGTGGTGAGAAGGAAAAGAATGGTGGGAATATTGTGAAAAATATCTGGGTAGGAAATGTGCTTGAATGAACAAAACAAACAATATATCAGCAGTTAGCAGCTCTGTTATTGAAAGAAAAGTATCACAGACTGAAATGAATTAGCCCTTTATGAAACATCCTTCGTAAAACCTCAAGCAATATGTTGTGCCTTGATGTATTCTGGAAGCACCAGCATGCTTCCACCCAGCTATGTAGATGACATAACAGAAAAGAAAATTGTGTAACACAGTATACTATTTGTCTTCAGATACTTCAGAGAATAAACAAGTAATAATACTAAAGTGACTAACTCGTAAGGCAGGAAGTGAGCTGTTCTCAGGGGCAATGTGGAAAAAAGCTGAAGAGTTAACTAAGAATAGGAAAAGGTTCTTGAAGACTGAAGAAGTTGCAAAGAAAACTACAGTAATGAAACAGCTATTCTTACGAGCAGTGGTCAGGCAAACTACTACCAAAGCAATGGCACCTCAAGTAGGAATGGACAGAAGTGAGATGTACGAGAGATGCAGAAGGTTTAAGAAAATTTGTAAAGTAAATTATGAATTTTCCACGTAGAGAGAACAGCCAGCCATAACAGCTACTTGAGGTGGGTGTTATGTGGTTAACTGACAGGCAAGACAGCCACTGCTTCACACAGACTAGAGCCTGGGAGCTGGGAATCACAGAATCACAGAACGTTAGGG
>NW_010182344.1:2575-2874 GCF_000695765.1 Mesitornis unicolor | reverse complement strand
GCAGTGCCAAGGAGGGGCTGTGCTGAGCCCCTATGTCCCACCCAGCTCTGCAGGATTACAGGTCTGTGGGACACCCTGGAGGGAAAAGAGCTGGGCTACGCATGGTGATGTAATGTGTGGTGACATTGGGAATGGTGATATCATTGTGGGCCTGATGTCACACTAGTGACCCCGTGGCACCCACTCAGAGGGGGAGTTGAGGGCGGCAGAGTCATAGCGGGGCTGCAGAGCAATGCTCCCTCATTTGAACCTCTATCGCCCCGCAGCACGAAGCACTGCAGTGACGCCATTCGGGGGGG
>NW_010182344.1:1998-2370 GCF_000695765.1 Mesitornis unicolor | reverse complement strand
CCCCCGGAAGCTGCCAACCCGGCCGTAGAACGTAGTCAGTGCTGCCTATTCCTTCCCCCTCATCTCCCCGCAACATGTTCCTCTTTTTCGTGAAGGAGCGAATGGTACATCCTGGCGGCAGTGGAGCGAGGACTGTGGGAAACCGACCGGGGGAAACCCGCCCTCTCATGAATATGCAAATATAGGGCGGGGCGATAGCGGCTAAGCCTGGAAGCGGCGTGGCTGAATCACTTCGGCAGCGACAAAGATGAGGCAGAATTTGTGGTGGGTGGTAGCATTGTTGTTTTTCGGTGCTTGAGGAGTTTTTTTTCGCGTTTGCTCTTTCTTTCCATCTTGCCTTCGCCGCCATGATGGCTGAGATAGACCGGTTTC
>NW_010182344.1:0-1680 GCF_000695765.1 Mesitornis unicolor | reverse complement strand
GAGGGCGGGGGCAGGCGGGCGGCAGCAGTTCTGTTTCTGCCTCTGTTGAAACGTTGCTTCTCCAAATACAGCGGCGTCCTGGAGCGCCCTGGTCTGGATGGCGCGTGGGGCGAGTGTTTTCCGTCGCTTTGGCTGGTGGGCTCCAGCGCCGAAGAGGGGGGTGCTCTGGGGGATGGGGTCGGAAGCGGTGGTAAGACTGTAGAGTCCGTTCGGGGAAGAACAGGCAGCCAGAGCATCTGAGCAGCTGGAAGTGCAGAGGACCGGTGGGGTTTTAGTTGACTCTTACAATATACGTGAGATTTGGGGGAAGAATTAGTTAGTGTTTGTGTGCAGTTCGATCTGAGAGGTGCTCCCCAGGGACGGGATGCATGTGTTTAAGACACATTCCATGCAGGTATCTGGCGTGAGTTGTGGTATGAAGCTGCAGGATGCTCTCCATGGCTGATTTTATAGCCATTGCTCTTAGTATAAAACTCGTGTGAAAAATCCAGGTGTTTTGCAAAGAAACATCTCTATCAAATTACATTTTTGCTGTCCTCACTTCTCCTGTCCTGAAAGACTGCCATGACAGATGGAACGCATGGTTTTTGGGCTCAATGAACTCTTTAGAGAGATGACTCACAGACTAAGGAAATTATATCTGTGTGTATATACGTGTTTATATGTGTGTGTAGCGAGAGAGAGCAAGAGAAATGGAAAAGTAATACTGACTTGGATGTAATGTAAATTACGTAGACTAAGGGGTGGGATACTGTCCTGGCTTACTGAGACAGAATATTAGAGTCAGTTTTCTGTTGAGGAAAACTGTGTTTCTGTAAGGACTACAACATTCTATTTCCTGGGAACAAAATGATAAAGCTTTGTTATAGGTTTCAACTAATGTTGGTATGTGACACTCAAGGTCTTCAGCAGTCTTCAGATAAACAGGTGCAGAGGCTGGAGGAAGCAAAAAGCCAGGATAGCTGACCCCAGGCTGACCAATTGATGTTATACCATACCATAAATGTTACATTCACTATAAATTGAGGAGTTTGCTGGGGATGGCATTTCTTCTTCTTCCCTCTTCTTTCTTCAGTGGTTGACATCTCGAGAGAGACATGTCTACTGCCCCACCCTTGAGGCCTTCTCCCTCACCATATTGGCTGAGTATAACTCTGTGTATATATGCACTGTTAAATTAATACTGTTATTAATATTATGTTTTATTATTGTTATTTTATGAAATCTGTTTCTATTTTAACCCATGGATCTTCTTTCCTTTTCCTGACTCCCCTCCTTGGGTGGAGATGAGTCATTGGGTGATAGAGGAACTGTATAAAACATATTTCCTGGTTTTGCTGGGATTGAATTGTAGAATTCCCTTTTAACGTTTCAGCAGAGCTGGATTTCTGAGGAAACCGCAGTGTTTGCTTTAGTGAATACATATTGATATTACAGCTGTAGTCAGGATAGAGTTTTTTTCCTTACAGTATCTGATAAGTTTTTTTTAATTTTGTTTTTTTCCAGCTGCTATTTATGTTTTTCAAGGTCTTGTTTTTCAGTCTTTCGCCTGCGCATGTGGTTATAGTTTCTTTTGGTTGGTTGGTTTTTTTCCTTCTCCTCACACAAGAGGGTGGGCGGGGGGAAGTAAGAGAGTAGGATTCTCTGGGACAGATGATCTGGGTGTGAACCAAGTTGACC
>NW_010182343.1:31596-32474 GCF_000695765.1 Mesitornis unicolor | reverse complement strand
CAGGAACATCCAGCTGCTACAGGACTGCCCAAAGGGTTCATAAATTCGGTGCACAGAACAGAATGGGTGGGTGGCTTTGTTTTCTTTAATTTTCCTAACATGCTGTAAGGAGCTTGGAGTTCTCTTTGCATTGAAATGAGCCTACCAATACCCTCTAGATGATGCCTCTCTCTTCCTCCTGGGAAGAAACAGAAGGATTCCTGGAGAAACGCTGTAGAGATCATATGATCTTGCTTTATTAATGAATTACTTGGAATTTATCAGAATAATTCTAAAGATAGTACTTCAGAAGATGATGTGTTTGGTCATTATTATTCAAAGTCTGTCCTTCCTATGAGTGCAAGTCCTCCAGACAACTCAGAACATCTGCTGGATTATGGCCCTCAGTTTTTACAGAATTAACTAATATTAAATACAGCTAAGATTTAAGCCTTTGAATTGAACAGAAATATGCAGGAGATCCCACCTTCCCTGATATGCAAGACAAGAGGGTTGCAACCCAGAAAAGTGGCTTGATTGCAAAGGGAAAAAAAAATAAACATGAGAGTAGAAAGATGCTGAAATGCATAAACCAGAGTTAGGCAGGTACCTTGGCAGAATTAACTCAGGTGCCTTTGCATTGTTTCCTGCTGTCCTTATCGACCTACAAAACAATGGTCTTTTCACTGTGGCCCTGAAGGGGAGTTTCAGCTGTACACCAATATCTCACAACACTAGCAAAGAGCAGAAAAAATAGAAACAGAAAATCACCTCATTCTCCAGTTTTCTATTTAGAGCTCTAAGAGTCTTGCAGGGAAAAAATAAATCGAGATCATTATGTTACTGGTGCTCCACACAGTACCAGGCCGAGCTCCCCAGAGCATGGAAGATGGCTGCTC
>NW_010182343.1:22799-31565 GCF_000695765.1 Mesitornis unicolor | reverse complement strand
TCCATGTCATCTGGACATGTGGAGGTCAGAAACCCTTCCAGGGCCAGGAAGGAGACTGCACCACGGGTGTGAAGTTTCCAAAGTTGCCTGCACCAGGGAAAAGACTCCCAGTAGAGCTTTAGAAGTCATAAAAAGAAACACTTTTATGGATCCAGGGAGGACTAAGTAGACTTTGTTCTACTTGGAAAACCACTAAAGGTTGCTAGATTACAAGGAACAGCCAAAGATGACGGCACTTCTCCTTTCAAGCCTTTTGCTGAATTCTCACCTGGAGTCAGCACTCCCTATGTCTGGAGTTACCTTTTAACAATCTGGCAGCAGCGCCTTTCTCTGGGGCTCAGGAACCTTTGGGTTATCTATGTGCTTAGTTTAACAAAGGCAGGCACCGGGAATGGACTGGGAATGGACTAGTCTTACCAACACCTCCCTTGGGTGCTTGTCACATAATGCTGATTTGCATGTACAGTAAGCACAAGCAAGCAGCTACACCATGTTCTTAGCCTTATGGCATTAACTGTGGTAGCAATAAGAACTACAGAAGTCTTAAGATGGATAGATCAGTTCAAGCAAAGAATGTGTTATAAACCAAGAAGTCAAAAGGTATATTTCTCTGGAGGGAGACAGAGAATACATTTACATATGAAAATCTAATACACAGTGAAAACGAAAAAGGGCATTACATAAATAATGCTAGGGAAGAAATGAAAAATATGTATTTTTAAACACATTCTAAAAATGGTTTCCAACATCTGCAAATGTGTTGCTCGGTCAAGCAGAGACTCAGAAGCAATAGGTATGAACCAGGCAGGCACACCAAGCTGTGTGATACAGAGACCAGAAGGTCACCACTATCCTTTCTGATTTCCTTCAGCTGTACAGTGTTGTAAGAGTATACTGGGGAGCATCTCTATTAATTTGCCTTGGCCTTTAAGTGTAGGCACTTCCTATTGGCCACTGTCACAAGTGGGCTACATAGAGCTGGCTAGACTCCTTGTGCGAGCCACTGCTGGTATGAAAGTACAGCATGTATTGCTGGAAAGGAGCAAAAGCACATAAGGAAGGAGGTGCCCCCACAGGTGATGTGGTGCCCTGACACTCTGGGTCTCTCAAGAAGATTCACAGGCAGGATACAGAACAAAGTGGGAATCTGAGCAGAGAGGAACTTGCAGGGAAGCACACAGTGCATTTCTTGTGCTCCAGCTCAAACTTTAGTGCACTCAGCTGAACAGAAGATCTGAGGTGTCCACGCCTCAAGACTGAACTCCAGCTCTTCACTGCTGCTTTGCCATTCATATGGGAAGATGTCACATACATACATCCCCCAGATCCTAACAATGTCAACTGTCAGCTTGCCCCTGTAGGAAACGTGTACAACTGTTTGCCCTCATTTCCTCTATGGGGACAAGAGAGGTTATTGCTTTCTGTTACTCTTGATACGTGAAAACTTACATTAAGCCAGCAGTAATGGCACTTTTTGGCTGCCTCATTGATTTCCAGTTTACCAGGTCTGCTGTTTATAGTGCTTCATTTTTATAGGATTTTCCTGTCCTTCCATCCAAATCAACTAAAAAGGTGCAAGGCCACTCACCTGCTTCCACTCAGGCAAGATCACTTGTAAGACTGCAGTAAAGCAGGCCACAGAGTGCAGGCACTATGCAATGCTGGTGGCACCCAATAAAGCAGCAGTTCTAAAATGGGCAACCATTAGATTCCAGAAATAGAGAAAGAAAGTCTTGTTAATTCAATAGAGAGCTGCTTTACTCTTCCCTGTGGTTGCCTTCTGGTCATGAGAAAGGCAAGAGTGGCATCACAGCTGTCTTGCTCTTCCCGAGTGGTGGCTTTCTTTCCCCTGAAGCTAGTGAGAGCTCTCTGCTTGCTCTGGGTTTGCACCATGGAGAGACATCTAAAACCACTGCACAAACAAAACCAACAGCATGCAAAGCAAAAGTAGAGCTGTATCCATTTCCCCCTTGATACATGGAAGTTGGCAGTAGAGGCTGAGCAGTTCTAATCAGCAAAGAACAGTCAAGACTGAAACGAAACACAGAAGTCCATTTGCACAGTGGTTTGTAACTTCAGTCATGGCAGAAAATGAAAGCAAGGACTGTATGCAACATCTGAACTGCTTCTGGGTGACTCATGAGCTGACCAGACTGGGGGAAAAAAAAGGAAAAAAAGAAAAAAAAGTTATTTATTAAACAAAACCCTAATCCTCCTTGAGGATCTGATAGCCAAGAAAATGCTGGCTGCATCTGGATTTTCTCCCCTTGAATCAGAGATGAAAGTTGTGTGTCTGCAAGCTGCTTCCAGTGGTGCTGGAGGGGACTTGTTGCTGCTTGCTGCTTGCACTGGGCTCCAGCAGGAAAAAGCCTTTTTTTCCTGTGGTTTATTTTTCTTGTCTTAAAGAAAAAAAATAAAAATAAAAATCAACAACAACAAAATGATCACATCCCTACATGAGGGGAAAAAAAAAAGCAAAACCTCTGTTCTGCCCCTCATCAGTGGAGACAGATCTGTTCTTTTATTTACATTGCATGACATCCAGGCAAGAATAAGCGCCACAGAAATAAATTAGGGCCACTCCTTGACAGTACAGATGTGCTCCCAGCTGCTAAGCAGCAGAACATGTCGTAAGCCACTCACCACCCCTCCAGAGGAAATCTTGCTGTGAAAATGGAGCCACACTACAGATCCTAGAGGTGATGGTAATTAGCACTGAAGAAGGAATATTCAGATATACCGTCCTCACGTGAGTAGGGCTGCCACAAGCAACTGACATCTCTGCTTGTGAAGAGGTAAAATTCTCCAGGAGGGTATAAAGTACATGTTTCCATCTGAAGAGCATAAGGGAGGAAATTAGAAGGATATAAATTTCAGTGCTCCTCTAAGCATTGAGGGGTCTTGTTGTTGCTGTTTTAGGAAGAAGAAAAAACCATTTCCTAAAGAATTCTGTTTGGAGACACTCTTACGGCAGAATCTACTTTGAAGCATATTAAACTAAGGAGGAATAAGATGCTCTTGTTCCAGAATAAGAATTGCTCAAGAAATGTTCTGCTGCACTCTACATTCGCAGCCTGCCTCAGATTCAAATGAGCTCTCAAGTGCCAGCAAGCCCTCAGACAGAAGCTCTCCCCAAGCACTTTGCAGCAATGGGTTTCAACTCTGGCAGCCAGTGACCACAAAAGCTAATGTCAAGGTGTTATTTCCCTCATATCCTTGGCCATGAGGAAAATTGCCGAGAAGAAGAAAAATCAGAGTTCACATGTAACGAGGGGCGAAGAGACTGTAACTTTCTACCTTGAATAGTCAGACTGAATTTTAACATCTTAAAGGTAAATTTAACATTAAAAGCAGCCTCTTTTACTGTACAATACAGACATCAGACGGGAGAGGTGCCACTGAACATGTTGGACAAACTGAGATCCTAGACTGACATGCACATTGCAAACATAAGGGTTTATTTCAAAGCCACTACAGGGGTCTTAGCTGAGCCTGGTGGCAGCCACTTCCCAGAAACCTCTCTGCAGTGAATTAAGGGTTCAGTTCCAAGAGGTTTCCAGTTCTGACCTAGGACAGTAGAGTTTGCTGTTCCCTGCTCCACCTCAGGAGTAAAAGAAAGGCCCTAACTTTGAAAAGATGGTACGTGGGAGAAGGCTGGGGCACAGCATTTGCCAACTCCACTCTTGATCTGCAGCAGACTGCCTCCCACCTGACAGAAGATGTTACAGCTCAGCGAGGCTGAATGGCTTCTCCCATAGCAGGGATTAGCCACCCTCCTATTCTCACTTTGCTGTTATGACACCAAGCACTGGTGTTTGTAAAGGGATTGGCTGCAGTGGTGACTAGTGCCGTACAAAAACCATGGCAGTACAAATTTAATAACCGTGAAAACTGAAATCTTTCAGTGATACTAGAAATAGCTCTTTTTGGGTAGGTGGAGGCCCTGGTAAACAAGAACTTGCCCTGCTGTCATTGTCTGTGCCACATCTGTTCCACAGTCACCTAAAGACCTGGCTTATGCTTGACCATAACATAACACAGGGTCCAGTTTTGTAATATTTTGCTTACACACTGTACCGCTGGCTGAAAATTCTGAAATAACCTTTGAACGTTCTGAAGAAGCTTTGTCATAAGATGATCTACAGATTTTTCCTTTCCTCCTTTTTAAACTGAACACAAACTTATTTTTACTTTTCCTTGTTTCTTCCCTCCTCTCACCCTGTTTTATTTCCTTTGGTGATAAATCGACAAAAAAATGGGGAAACAAGAAGAAAAGAGAAAGGGAAAACAGTAGAAAAAGTGAAATTACAGGAAATTTCAAATAAAACATTTCCTTTGAAAATCTGTGGCATTAAAAATACAAATTAATTATTTTTCATCCATGTCCAATTATCTTTTACATTTAGCTGCAAAGACTAAAACCTTAACCTCCAATTCACAGAAATTACAACTTGCAGGATCAGATCACAGAACTGCTTGGGTTGGAAAAGACCTTTAAGAATATTGAGTCCAACTGTTAACCCAGCACTGCCAAGGCCACTGCTAAACCATGTCCCTAAGCACCTCATCTCCCCAGCTTTTAAATCCCTCCAGGGATGGTGACTCCGCCACAGCCTTGAGCAGCCCCTTCCAGTGCCTGATAACCCTTTTGGTAAAAAAAAGTTTTCCTCACACCCAATCTAATCCTTCCCTGGCACAACTTGAGGCCATTTCCTCTTTTCCTATCACTTGTTCCTTGGGAGAGGAGACTGATCCCCCCGCTCACTACCCTCTCCTTTCAGGTAGCTGTACTTGGCAATAAGCTCTCCCTTGAGCCTCCTCTTCTCCAGGCTGAAAACCCCCAGTTCCCTCAGCCACTCCTCCAGTCTTGTTCCCAAGTCTGGTAGGTAGGTAGTTCTAGTTCACGTTTCTAGCCCGCTTGTTGGTTCTAGACCTGGTTCTATATATGTTTCTAGATAACTTTGCAGTTGTAGACAACTCTGTGGTTCTAGACTCGGTTACAGGTCACTTTGTGATTCTAGACCAGGCCCCAGGTCAGTGCATGGTTCTAGATCAGGGCTGGGTCCTGATGGAGGAGGTCTTGTCCTCTAGCTCAGGGGTGCTCCTGCTCTTCATCTCACAGGAATCTATGGCACTGGCTGATGACAGTGGTCTTGTTGGGTTTTTATCTTTGTTACTTTCTCTTTTTTTTCTTGCATGCTTTATTTTTCAATTGTGGCTTTTTTGAGTTGAAGGCCCACAGGACAGGGTTCCTGTCACCCCACAAAGAGCAGCTCTCCCAGGTTCCTTGCGTGCTCTCTCTGTGATCATTCTCTTGGAGAAACAACTGGAAACTGGGAAGCCAGTGGTCCTTCACACCAACCGGTCACCACACCCCCGCTTCAAGAACTCTTGGCCAGCCTGTCCCAGAGGCTTGGCCAACACTTGGTGAATTGATCTTAGCACCCTTCCCCTGGATTTGAGTGTGACTCTGTGTCAAACCCACATCACCTAAACCAGTGCATGGATACCAGGGATATATTACCATTTGCTGGACAGGTAATAAGTAAGTGGACCCTTGAACTAACACTATAGGCCACGTCTGTCACTAAGAAACCCACCTTCCTGGGGAGGGTGACATGTTAAGAGCTGCGTGCCACTGTTCAAAACCACCATAAAGATACACTTTCTGTCTACAAAGTGTTTTAACAGAAGCTTGCCCATGCATTAGGGTCCCAGAAAAGCAGTTTGTATCTATGTTTCTTCCTAGATAAAATTAAGCAAGGCTGGTAAAGAATTTATGTCCCATTTTGGCTTGGGCATGTGCCCTATTAGCCCTCCTCCCATCTTCAGAGTGCAGAGAAGCAGGACTGCATTGAAAGAGCAAAGACAACGTCTAAAGGGCTGCAGTCTGGGGTAGGAGCCTGCTTTCACCCAAGGCCCTTCTTCTTACCCTCCAAACAAGCTTTATGCCCTTTTCTTTGTAAGCTGCGGAAGTCAAGGAGGCCTGCCTCTTATAAACACGTACACAATACTTTGCGACAGGCACACACAGAGCACGTGAGCAATCTGTGCAGGAGAAGTTTCACCCGGGTGCCCTTGTGTCAAAGAAAAGTTTCCAGAGGCCAAAGTCCCAGTCACACATGAATGCTGGCTCCTCAGAGCAGCAGCTATAGCAATGCAGAAGGAGCAAGAAGGCAAGCGCAGGGCACCTTGAAGACAAAAGAACTGAAAACAAAATGAAAACAAAAAAATCAATTCAGCTGAACTGAGCCAGGGCAGGCAAAGAACAAAGGGTCAGAAGACAAAGCTGGAAACAATAGACCAGCAAGATTAGTATCAGTTGTGAGGAAGAGCTAGGGTGCTACTGAAAGAGAATGGAAAAGGCTTAAAGAAAAGTATAAAAACTAGAAGAGATTCCTAATTGTGACGCCTGACATAATACTACACCTGCAGCCTGATCAGTACAGATCTCACACACTGCTGCACTTACAGAAAGAGCTTCATCTCTCAACTTTGATTCCTTGAAATTAATTATAGTTACTTACTACGAGCAGTTTCTTTTTTCATTAACAACAAAGCCATGCAAATGAGACCTAAAGACTTCCCCAGACTTCCAGTGGTCTTTACAGCCCTGAGTTTTGCATATTCAAGCCCTGGTCTAATTCAACTGGAGCAGGACTTGATGTTCTGGCTGGGATTTCCCCACTAGGAACAGATACTCCAGCACTATTTGAACCATGCACTCAAAGTCCAGGCTGGGGAAACCTGCATGCAGGGAGCACTGAATGCTCTTGGCGGGGTGGGCTGCTGCACAGCCACAGTCAACCAGGAGATGCCATGAGCAATGTATTAGCTAACACTTCCAGAGGGCTTGCTTTCCTATGCAGACCCAGAGAAGGTCTGTTGTATGGGCATAATACTGCTCCCAGAAAGTGCAGGACTTACTGTCCATGGCCATACAGAGAAAATGGCCCTGACCTAATTGATAACAAGGATAAGCGTCTTCAAAATCCACTTGACTGCAATTTCTAGGGGGAAAACCAGGCCATATTAAGGAAAGCCAGGTGACCATGAAGTTCAGCTGAATCAATATTTTCTCTTTTTCCAATCCTCAGACGTCAGCAAAGTGCCACAATATGCTGTTACAAAGATGATGTGCTTTGCCCTAGAGGCTGACTGGTTAGGGCAGGGAGGAAATTATCTTTAAGCTAATGTTGTTCAAAAGTATGAGCAGTCAAGAAACATTGCAAAACAGTATGTTAAGAGATTAATTGGGCAATCCTACATGGAGACAAAGCAAATTTTCCAGCTGTTGTATAGTGAAGCCGTACTCAATTCTCTCTCTTGAAGGCAAACAGCCCCTTTAGCTCTCTGATTACTGTAAAGAGGATTAGTTAAGCAGGGGTAGTCAAAGCCCTGCCCTGGGCAAAGGCCAAACTGAATCAAAGAAAGCCACTTGACATTTCTTAGCTGCGTAGGCAAAGCTGACCTTGTTGTCCTAGGAGTGAGAAGTTATGACTGAATCATTCCTCCTACTGGAAGATGCAAGGTGAGCATGCAGGTCTGGGCTTGGAGGGTGAGCCTGCATGGTGAGTCCCATTTTCCATTCCTGCTACTACTAATGGGATGAAAGAGATAAGGCAGCAACTTCTGCTGTTGGTGGGAAGGGGTCTCAGTCATGCCTTCTCCACAGATGACACAACTCCTCCCTGAGAGGCAGCCCAGGTCTCCAGAGCTCTGGGGATTCCTTCTTTGCCTTGGAGACTGCAGCCCCCAGCCCCTGCACAGCCCCTCTACCCACCCGGTCACCATCACACTTTCTTCTCTGTGCAGGAGTTCCCTGGCACATCCAGAAAGCATATATGGCAAGAGAGTGAATCACATATAGCCAGAGAAATGTAACCTCATCATAAATTTCCTCCGGCTCAGGAAACCAGGTGTATAAACTCTCATACCTGCCTGACACCATAGTGAATTGATTCAAAACCTGTGCTATCTTGTAACAGCTAATGTCACTTCAGGTAGCAGAAATTCTTCTAATGGTCTATTTACATCAACACAATTTTAAGAGCAGCTTTTATTTCCATTACTCCAATATGGATGTTTTATATTCTCAGAACAACCTCTCCCTCTCCTGGGATACTTCACACTAAAATCCCATCCAGGAGATTTACAAGGGACAGACAATAGTGGGGTTTTTTATGTTGCTTCAGAAGTCAAGGAGAGTGTGTTTCCCTTTGTATTAAAGCTTAGGAGCGGTGCACTTAAAAAAAAAATCTCAGTGAGAAGGATGAATGCAGTCTAACAACTTTAAGAGAGCCCTGCAGCTTATTTTATGGCTGGGCTGTTGAATTCTGTTGTCTTTGTCTGCTTCTCATCATTTGGTTTCCTGAACCCCATAAAAGAGAGCATGAACAGCAGCTTCTGTTCACCGTGTTCCCTCACTGTTTGCAAGTACCAAGATGCAGCTAAATGAACAGGAGAGCGTTCCCATCCTCTCCTGACACAACTTGCGTATTATCTACACAGGCAGAATACCATTCATTTTCTAGAAAGATTTTTATCTTTTTTTGACCAAGAGCAGTCACCTCTACGGCTCTGTACAGTATCACATGCATTTTCCTATGGATTGCAGCCAGAAGAGGAGGTTTGCAAAGGATACAAGTATTGAAAGGGAATTGAAGTTCTTTGGGGTGGCAAGAGAGAATAAAACTCCCTTAAGTTGGAGCTTCTGTTTAGCTAAGTTCTCTTCAGTATTAGCAATGCAGCCCACAACCAACCACT
>NW_010182343.1:3260-22768 GCF_000695765.1 Mesitornis unicolor | reverse complement strand
CATAAATTCCATTCCTGCACCAGAGAGCACTCCCAGGCCTGCTGCGTGGCCAAGGCAGAGCACGCTCCTGCATCCAAAAATGAATTACGAACTAAGCCTTCATACTTATGGAGGAATTCACTTTGAGTCTAGAAGTAGGCAGGAAAGCATAAGTCTTTGCTTCATCTCTTTAATTTGGCAGAGAAGACAGAAGTGAGACTTTACAGTAATATAATAAACAGGCATGTATAAGATCCCTAGTCTCTATGGAATTCGATTTTGTTTCTTTCTCTGGTAGGAAATACAGCTGAGAACTGAAGCTTATTTGGCTTGCTAGAAGGAAGAATACAGCAGATTAAGTGAGGTCAGAACTGATGCAACCCATGCATTTATTTGAATGCAAATTCAGTCTGATATGAAGTCTGACAGATGATATCCTCAAGCTTCTGAGGGCCTGTTGTGGTAATGATGGGGCACTTTCTGGGTTCAGTGTTTTTCTCCAGTACAGATGCTCTTACCAAAAGCATCCTATGTCAATGCTTACAGAAGTCAGTTTCATTTCTTTAGGGGAAATTAATCCCTAAATTTATCCCAGCCAAGCAAGGCCATCACCTCTATTACTTCAACATGGTTGTTCTCACTTATAAAGTCTTCATTAGTTGCATATACTCCTGCATTTAAATCATGCCCTGTCCTGTCTTTTAGTTGCTATCACTTACACACTAATGCTCAAAATATTTATCCTTAGTGAAGGAAGCAGAAAAGCAGCATTTAACACCAACAGTTTATCTCTCCTTTTTCTTCACAATAAGATAAGTTGGTTAAAATTCCAAGTATGAGCAACATGTTTCAAAATTATTCATCACACGCACAACCACCTTTCCCCACAAGCAAAAAAACCCAACCCCAAAACAATTCCCACTCATGTCGTAGCAACTTCACTCTCTTACTAACTCCTTCAGGGATTCTGCAGGATCGAATTCAAAGAATTTGAAGGAACTGCTCCATGAAGTGAATTAGAAAACTGTCACCACTTAAGAAGCTGTCTGTCCAGGAATAAAATCCTTCATAGCACATGGAGCACCTTGGTCACACAGAAAGCAAGTTCAATTACCCACTAGCCCTGTAAGTTAATGTACAACAGCAGAACTCCTGAGATGGTTGGTGCGAGACTTGTTTTCAGGCAGTATGACCCTTCTAGCCCATTCCTTAAGCTTAAAATCAAAATTTGTACAAGATTTTCAGATTTTTTTTCTGCCCTCTGCTGGCAAGAAGGTGGCCGTTAAAAATGCAGACCAAAAATATTTAACAGACAATCAAGATACCTTGCCCAGTATAGTCTAGTTTTTAATTTCATATCATCTGATTTAAGGTGAAGTGAGAGGGAGCATTCATTTAAGCAGCTGCAATGAAAAAAGATTGATTGAAAAGTTGGTTTTGCTCCATTTCTTATGGATAAGAGTCCCAGGTGCCTGTTCTCCTTATGTTTTCTTTTTAATGTCTGTTCCCTATTCAGCCCATAAGCTTCAAGGTCAGCTTCAGGTCAAATTACCCTTTGCTCAAGATGCTCAGCATCTGCCAACCCAGCTGTGGGATCCTTCTCTCTCCCCTCTTGCACTGGGTCTCCCATTCTGGGCTCTCAGCCTGGAAAACTACATTAGGGTACAAATTTTCATTTATGTATTTGGATGACCTGGTGGATGCCACCTTGGCAAATATGTTAAAAAAATGACAAATGCCATCTAATAGAATGCTGCTAATAGAACACGCTAAGTCTGTGCTGAGAGTACACGTCTAAGTACATCTAGGGATGCTTAAGCTTGCAATTACTGACTGCTGGCAAAAGCCAAAGCATACAGGACAAACTTAAACATAGTAGTCATTACATGTCTCCTACAACTTTCCATCCACATGAATAGTAAGGAACAGTTGCTTATCTCCCACAAAGAAAAAGAAACCAAAGAAACCCCCAAAATCTAGCAGCTAAAGAGAGGAAAATAAGATTGTAAGAATACTGGGGAAAAAAACCAAAAACTTCCTATTGCCAGATCTTAGATAAAATCCAAGCTTTTGGAGAGCTGGCCTGTCACCAGTGTTTAGAGGGTAGGGACTTGTACAGGCTTTACACACACATATTCATGCACACTACATACGTGTATAGGCATTATCTGACATCTGACCCTATTTGTAAGATTTAGTAGTTTACTTCCCTTAACAGTGTAATATTGAAGACAGAAAATAGCATACATTTTCTTAAATAAAAATATTGGGGGGAAGAAAATGAGGGAAAAAAAATCTAAGAAAGGCAATGAATCTAAGACCACAACTTCAGAAAAATCCCTCAGAAATCTGGGCAGCCCATGAGAGATGAGTTCAAGCTGTAAGATGAATTTGCACTGTTTTGTGATGCACTATAAAAGCCCTCCAGAAGCAGCAGTGACTCCAGTTGGTCAGAAAAAGGTCTTTAAGAACAAAATGAAAACAGACTGCTCTTCATCCTAGACCCTGCTCTTACTCATCACCAAACATGACACAAGCATCAATGTTCATGATGACCATCACAGTCTGAGGAGAGAGCACCATCCTACTTGTGGATGTAAAAGGTATTCATGCGAATATACTCTCTAATGCTCCCTATCTCTGTCCCTGAACTTCACAACAAGCAGTTAAGAACTATCAGGAAGACTTCCTAAAAAGGCTAACCTGAAGAATCATAATAACTCTTAAAAGACCGAAGCAGAAACAGAAGATTCTTAATCCATCTTTCTGTGAAGAGGCCCTCTGGGGTTTTGTCTGCCTTTTAAGGAAGTGAGCTGCAGCTCAGCAGCTGCACCATGTGTGAAATATTACAGCACTTGTTTTTAGCTGCTGGATGAGGTGCCTAATGATTCTAGAGAGGTCTGGCTACCGCTGCAAGCACTCCACAGCTGTAAGGAGAAAGAGGTGTCTATTCCAGTTTACAGCACTTGTACACTTGCAGGAATATGAGGTATTTGTATCCAAAATTCAGTTTTCAGTGGACTCTTCATAATGGAACATGAAGAAGGATGACACAGAAACAATACAGCTCTGAACGGGGAAACGACCTTATGGTCTTTTCCCACAGGAACACAAAGATCCTTGCTTAGATTTCATCTGTGGATAAAAAGTGAAGGACAAAGGACCATTAGACAGGACCAAGCATATCCTGGTGTATCAAGGCTAGACAACTTGCACCTCTGAGTATCTTGCATAATCAAAAAATGGAAGAGAAAATAGGGAGGTTCTGTCAGGCCCCAGGAAGCTGGTGCTTGGACAATACATTTATCCTTAGCAAAATGCAGGTCAGAGACGGCAGGAAAAGACTTGGCTAGCTCAAAGACAGGTAGAAAAATGAGTAAGGAGTTAGTTACGAACTTAGAGCTTTAAAGAGGAACACAGAGTCTGAACTGAATGAAACCCAAAAATGAAGAACAAAAAAAACCCAGACTTGTCACTTATTATTTGTTCCCCTATTGGCTGATTCTCCAGGCCTCAGCAGTCACACTTCTGCTCTCCCATATACGAGATGCTGCATGCACCTGGGGAATCTTTGGGATTAGCTTCCATATCTTAATACTTCAGGTGGTAAGCATAATCAAACATTCAAGAAGAAATCTCTCTACCAAAAAAAATTAAAATAATCCTGACATATTCTACATGCACTGGGCTGGCATTTGGACATTAAATCTGCAGCAACTAACTGTGCCAAAATTCTTCCCAAGACTCTGGAAATAAAATTCCTCATTCCTCACTTGACTGCCAAAGGGATCCTTTCTATCCTTTCTTTTGACCCTCCCACATAAAAGTTTCTGAAAATGAAAGCAAGCTCCCATTTTCACATTTGGCAATGCTAGAAACAATCCAGCAATGGCCTTGAAACGTTTACCATATTTACTTGTCTTGACACTAATTATACACACAAGGCAGCCTCATCTGCATTGGGCAGAATGGCTCAATGCACAGCGAAGTTCAGCGCCTTCAGATCCGTGCATTTCCAAGCAAGTCAAGCATGCATTATAACTGCAGTCACAGCAAGTTTCTGATGTGCTTCTCCAGGACTGACCCCTCCTTCTTATTTTTATTCCCCCCCTCTTTTTGTTTTAATATTTCCTACAAAACACAAAGTCTAAGATAATCAGAGCATGACTTCCATCCAGTTGTTTCATCAGGCTAAGTGTGCCACTTGCTTTTTCACATTCCTCCCCCCCCCCTTCTGATTAAACTCTCCTTTATCTAAATAAAATAATGTCGTTTACACAGTACCACCTCAGCAGCATGCCTCAGCCCTCACTGCACATGGCTATGCCAGCAGCCACAAACAGGATCAAAGCATTCAATTAAAAATCCACATTCATTAACAAACAATGTGTACTAACGTGCCCCCGCACTGACTATGCCACCACAGGAGATGGGAAACTCACTGAGTTTTCCTGCTTTTGGTCTGAAGTGCCGTTTTATGAAAGGAAGGATTTTACCTTTACTACTCCACAGGCCGGCAGAAGAGGCCCAGTGTCCTGTCAGCGCATCGGGCTAGGACTGCAGAAGTGACAGCTGTTGACCTGTTGCCTGAGAGAGATGCCAGACACAGAACCTTGCCAGGATGAGGAGCACACAGAGAGCACCACAAAACTGTGCCAGACCTTTCCCACTGAGGTCTTTAGGTACAAACAGGGCTCATTGAAAACCAATCTGCGGCATTACAAGCAGCCAACGTAATAAACTCTGCATATGCTTGATTGATGCAACTCATTGTCTGGGCAGGGCCAGATTCAAACTGATGTAGCAGATTAACGTACCACCTTGGCTTCCGAGAAGTTACCTTGATTTACACCATCAACAATTTACCACGGCAGAAAGTCACATACCATAAGTACAGTATTTCAGACCTATACAATGAAGTTATGTGAACACATGCCAAGATTATTTATTTATTTGTACCCAGAGCCGGAGATTTACAACTCTTTATAAATACAAGCTGAGCAATTTAATTTCTATTTTTAGCAGAAATGCTTTGTGCAGGCAACAGCTATCAGCCACTGGGAGCTGCGCTCCTCAGAGCAGCAGCTTCAGACAAATAGAGGCCTCTTAGAATTAAACTGGAGAACTAAGGTCACTGCTTTGTGGTGAAAAAGAAAGTAGATAGCAAAAAAACACAAAAGCACTTAACAGAGAACCACTCCCAGAGCTTTTCCAGCCTGTTTTCTTAAGAAAAGGAGCCTGACATGATCACATTGTTTACATACGAGTGTGACTGTCAATTCTTCCTGAATAGCTTCAGAGCCCGCTGTTCAATTCTGACCAAATTCAGCAAAGATTCACAAGACTTGGATATAATATATTCCTACTGCCTGCAAGAAGACAGGCAGCTGGGCAGAGGTGAGAGATTCTGCTAGTATCTTCACTGTGGAAAAAAACTGTTGTGTGAACTCAGCCTTCTATCAAATTCAAAGCTATGCAAACCCAATACGCACATCAATAGGAAATCAGATCTCATCAGATCTGCCATCTTCATGCAGACACTCACCTTGGCACACGAAGGAAGATGGTGTTTCCCCGGGGTGGACTCGTGCAGTGATGAACACCACTTTCTGTTCAGCCCCTGGGCGCAGGTTCGCTGCAGCAGCAGAGGGTGGCAGGGAAAAGGGAAAAAAAGAGAGATAAAGATCCTTAAACTGGATCCCATATGTAGGGCACAAAGGACCATTAATATTAAAGTATATCCTTTTATTAAAATTGGTCATACATTATAAATAAGCACAATCTATAATTAAAGGAGGCAGCGTCACTGGGTTTCCATACAGGCCACACAGCAGCCTACACAAGGGCTGCAAAACTAATGACATGCAGCCCAATCTGCAACAACAAAGTTAGCTCTCTTTTTAAAACCCAAGATTTACTACAGTGAGTTTAACTGCTCTGTAATTGCTCTCTCACTTGTGATAAATGTCCCCCTGGGGCGACAAGAATAACAGTGGGGGGTCCATTCACAACGCAAAGTCAATTGTACCCTGCATTACACTTCCTACAAGCCTTAACAGTGCCAATGGACAGTAAAGTGCTAACAAATGACATTTATTAGGCTTTGCTCTAGGGTATTTTGGGGGTTATTTCTTGTTTTTACTCTCCTAACTATTTGGGACTGCATCTGCCCTGACTGAAAAAGATGTTTAAAAACCATAAAGGAAAAGAGACCAGGATTATTACATCCAGCAACGTTCCCCAGTGAGGGTGTGAAAACGTGCCAGGTTCCTTCGAATTACAGATAGGTGGAAGGGAGACTTCGATCTCGACCACTCTGAACTTAACACGGGTTAATCTCCCAGTATTGAAACCACACTTCTTTGGCCACTTGCTTCAGCTGTAAACTGCGTGGGTCAAGCAGGATGTCTTCTCTGTTTGCGTAGTGATTGCATTTGATAAAAAGGAAATAAAAATTACACTCTTAAAATGGGTTCTGGGAATTTTAAAGACTATAACAGGTCAGGACCTTAGTTAGATGTCTTATCCAGATCTGAACACACACAGCAGGGGTAATACTAAACACAGCAGGATCCAATTGCTAGAGACAGTCTAAATCTTTGTTTTGAAATAAAATTTTTCACACTAAAAGGAGACTGGAAACTAAATCCAAGCTTTATTATTTTTTTAATTTTTTCCCTTTTGTAATTAGGTAGATGCATTACATATATATCCAAACATAGACTTTTAATTTCAAACAAGTTTGGGAGTCCTTGAGACCATACCTGAGTTATTTTTTTAATTTCCTGAATTTCCGTAGAAATGCTCCGTTTCCCCAATGGTAAATCAAACCTAACAGCACTACAGGAATAATCAATATATTTTTCGTTGTTCTCAGGAGACAACCTCAGCAGGTTTGGGTTTTCTGTTTGTTTTCTGAGCCTCTCTAAGCATCCTACTGCTGCTCACCCTGTAACTCAGCCGTTCGTTTGTTCTTTCATACTCCAGCTTCACCACTCTCTGGTGTTTTTGAGCCCCAGAGGCAAAGAAATATAAGAAAGAATGTCTCTGACAAACGTAGCTGGTGGAAGGAAGCAACAAGGAACACAACACCGTCAGCTAGAAGCTGATGACCATCCCACATTATTTGCATTAAGTAGTGTGGGAGGAAGGAGATAAATCAGCAAACCAACTTTAATGAGCAAAAGAAGGCTGGGAACATTTGTGCAAGAGGAGAGGAGTTTTCCTCCTCTCTTGGAAAAACAGCATTCCATTAAAGGGGCTGTGGCTCAGCACAGAAGTGATGCTCAGCAACATGACTGCCACCGTTTGGAGCTGGAACAGCTCTGAGGCTAGGAAATCTTTTGCACCAAGAATTAGTTTGGGGCTTTTTGTGGCTTTGGTTTTATTTGGTTTTAATTACAACATTTTTGTTATTTATGCTTTATCCTTTGTAACCATTATTAAAATCATTAATAACTCATTCTCCTCTGGAACTGAAGAGAACTTTCCCAAACTGGGGCTCTGTGCAAAGCTACTTGAAGTCAATGGGAGGTGTGAGTGCAAACCAGGACCTCCCTTGCCCACTTCCTTCCTGGGATATGGAAGAGCACAAAATTACCACCCTGCACTCAATGCCAAGCAACTTCACTCTGCCTTGGCCTGCAATCTCCAATGCATCGGTCACTTTCCAGCCCAGCACATTTGCTGCAGAATGTGAATGCAAAACCTTGCAATGTACAGACCCTTCCATAGTACCCAGTCTCCCAAACCTGCAGTGCTCAAAATGAGCACAGGCACAACTGGCTGTCCGTCTTCATACAGCAGACATTTTCTCCATGATTTTCAAGCCCAACAATACCTTTGTAAATGTTTTTCTTTAAGCAATCTCCTGCATTATTCAAACAAACAATAAAGCACACTGCGTGTGTGACTGTGCACATGTGTATTCCTGGTTAGGCTGGATGAAAAGATGAGTAATCTTCTTTTTAGTGTTTAGATTTCAGAATGTGTGCATCTGTACAAGCAAGCACTGAAGAAATGTTTCTGTTTATATTTTGGAAAAGCATGTGTCTTTAATGCAGCTTCGAAAGCCTAAAAAATTCCGTGACGTCTTCTAAAT
This sequence comes from Mesitornis unicolor, assembly GCF_000695765.1. Classification (NCBI taxonomy): domain Eukaryota; kingdom Metazoa; phylum Chordata; class Aves; order Mesitornithiformes; family Mesitornithidae; genus Mesitornis; species Mesitornis unicolor. Next base: position 14,688 of record NW_010182343.1, on the reverse strand, counting down.
GTGGGTGAATCTGGTAAAAGTTGTCTTGTAAGTAAAATCCCTGCCTAAGTATAAAGCTTTGTGAACATATGAGAAGAAACTAAACTGGCAGACAACCTTGAAGCACAGTGGGTCCTCTTCGATCACAATTCAGTAACTCTGAAAGCACTGGTAGAAGGGGACATACGAAGCAACATGGATGCCTGTTAGCCAGCCTATCGGACAAGGTGCACCAAGGGCTTCCAATATGAACCAAAGGCTAGTTCACACTGAATGCCATCATGCCGAAGAATCTGAGATGTGGACTTTGAACCCAAGTGGTGCAGGGCATGTGTTGTTTACAGGCTAGACTCCTAGCACCAGCACATTATAACCCCTCCACCCAGACATCTCCGTGGGTGGTCTTGGAAATCATATATTCAGATTTGTGCGCTTGTCTCAGTCTCCATAACATCCTGTGACAAAATGAATGGCAAATATGTATGTACACACACACACACACACACACATCCAAACACTCCCCTAAGTCCAAACAGCAACAATACTGTCTTCTCTATGGTTTTACAGATGGCCTAAAAATGAAAGGGAAAAAAAAAAAATAAAGGAAGAAAGGATAACTATGGTCAAACTACAGTAGAAAGAATTTAAGTCAAAAGAACCAAAACCTAGCTGCTTTGTGTTCTTTTTTCTTTACCAATCGTATGGAGTGTCCGTGCCTAGGTGCTGACAATGGGGGCTGCAGGCCTGAGCTCTCTGAGGGGAGGCCAGGGCTGCCCTGGGCCAGTTCCAGTCGGTTCCTGCAGGCTCCACAACCACCCCATGGAGGGGGCACACCCAGCCCCTCAGCGAAGGTGGTGGCATCTCCGTGAAAGTGCATTTAAAGAAGGGAAAAATGCCACACAGGCAATGAGGAGTGAGAGATGAAAAAGCGAGGAAGAGTCCTCTGAGCGCCAGGGTGGGAGGAGGAGAGGGAACGCTCCAGGGGCTGGAGCAGGGACTCCTTGCAGTCCCAGAGAGACCAGGCTGGACCAAACATTCACACTGCAGCCTATGGAGGACTCCATGACAGATCAGATTCTCCTGAAGGATGACAGAACAGCCCAAGCTGGAGTAGGAGAAAGGGACAGCAGAGAGGAACTGTTTTGGACTGAGCACAACCCGGTTACCCATCCCCAGTATCGCTGGGGGGGTGGTGGGAGTGGAGCGTTGAGGAATCAGGAGTGAAATAGGTTCTGGGGAACTAGGGTGAGAGGAAAATGTGTTTTAATTTTTCTCTTTGGTTCTCACTGTGCAGGTCTATTTTAATTGACAATAAATTAAATTAGTTTTCCCCCAAGTCAAGTCTGCTTTGCCCACGATGGTAACTGGTAAGTGATATCCCTGTATTTATCTTGACCTGTGAGCCGTTCCATCTTATGTTCCTCCCCCTGTCCTGTACAGGGGGGAGGAGCTGGGTGGGTGGGCTGGCAGCTGGCCAAGGTTAGCCCACTAAACCAGTAATGGATACGACAACTCCAAAGCACTATTTCATATTTTAATTTAAATGTTGCATTGAAAATACATCCTATTTTCTACTTCAGGAATGAAAAAGATCAATCAAAATCAAAAAGATCAGAAGTGTAGAGCTTTGCTCAATAGATGCCAAAAGCACTTAAGCAAAATGACAGAAAGGCACGCTCCATTTAGCCACAACTTTGCCAATAGTGAAAAGGCAGAGTAGTCATATGTTGTGGTACCCTCTTCTACTCTTCCAGCTGCTGTAGCAGTGAATGTTAGAAACATAACTATTTGACAAAAAAAAGGTTACCAAGGGAAGGAATGTATAGAATTCTGGAATTATTTCTTTTTCATTTTTAAGTGTCTTGAGGACTAAACTAAACACTTTCTTTTCCCTCTGAAGGCTACCACTACCATCATCATTGATAGTATTTGCCTTCACTTAAGAATCCAACTGGGACCTAAACAATCTGCCACTACGTGTTACGCCCTCATAGCCTGCTTCTCAGCCACCACCATCCTGTCGCTGTGCTGTGGAGGAGAATTCCCCTGGGCAAAGCAGTGAAGATCTAAGGTGCTAGTCAGAATAAACAACACTAACCTCAACAGCTCATCTGGCTCTAAAGCTACCACAGTCTTGATAAACACCAAGCAAATATCATGCTGAAATGAAACCCAGTTAGCTGCAAGCAAGCAACTCAGATCTCTCACTCTGAATATCGCTCATGCTTTTTGGCCCTCAACTCATGTTTCTTCTCCACTAATACTATAGCATGTACAAGCCAACCACTTAAAGTAATCCCACTGGCAACACTCCCCAAGCTCTCACCCAGGAAACAGTGATTTCCAGTTTTGGTTACATATTACACTAGTGCAACTAAAACGCAGTCCCACAGAAAATATTTTCTACTAAAAAAAGCAGACAGTAAGATCACAATATAAACTTTCATGGCAATGCAGCAAATTCACTTAGCCATTTTCATTCAATTTTCATTTTTATGCTGTTATGAAAACATGAAAATGACAGTATTTGTATACAGTAGCTTAATAATATGTATTGAGTAGTTTCATGCAGAAATATTAAATTTATAGCATCCCATTTGCACCACAAAAATGAAGTGCTGTAACAGAACTGAGGCAGAACTTCACCCAGCATCCAGGATCTTTACTGCTACCACATCAGACCAGAAATAGACTGCAGAGGGATTGCAGATTTGTGGTTTCTTTAAGCCTTGTAGCCATGATGAGGTAATGTTGCAAGTTCACAAATTAGTACTAAGGCTGATGGAGTATGAAGGAAATGAGAGTGAAATCTGCTCCTTTGCAGAAGACTTCAAAGTTGGGGCAAGCTACTAGGAAAAGCTTTCCTTTCTCCCCTCTCACATTTCACCCACCTCTAGAAGACCAGAGGATTCTAATCAGAAGAAATGGAAATCCATCACCCTAAAATCGCATGCCTAAAAAAATAAATTGCTTTAAATACCCACATATATTTTCATGAAATATGTAAATCCATTGCAAATAAATTCCATATGATCTTCCTTACTCAGGTAGTTTGCAGTGTGAGGTGGGCCAGCATTCAAAACCTTGTAAGTTAAAGACTCCACAGAGGAAATCAAAACAACTCTATTGCATTACTGTTTGCTGTGCTGCCTTGGCATGTCTGTGTCCAACAGACCTGTAACATCTGCTTCAAAAGTGAACACTGATATCATTGCTGTCCTGACTGCCTCCTCTCTACCACATTAACCTGCTCCAGAAAATCAAATCCAAGTAGCATTTACTGTACTGTCTTCTCCTAAGAGACCAGATTAGTACCTAATTCCATTTGGTTTTGTTACTTCTGGTCACAAATACAATTTCAGGTAAAAGTGCAACATCTCAGCAACACAGAGGATGAAAGAACATCATTTTTGGTCACTACCAAATCCCACTGGATTTGATGAAGTCAAATAAAGACAAGCTTTTCTTTCTTGCCTTCTTACAGTTGGCTTGAGCCGCACAAAGAAGCTAAGTGGCACAGAAGCTAAAAATGATCCCATTTGTACCACAGAGAGGTGAGCAAAGACTGAACTACTTCTTTTGGAAGTCAGACATCTATGCCTATGTACTTTTATCAGGCAAGTGAGGCAGCAGTATCTTGGCTCCCATGCAGAATCTGTGGGAGGTCAGGTCTGCACAGGAAGAGCACAGTTTTGACTCACCTCACCTACCACTGTGTGTAGACAGTCGCATCTGGAATGCAGAGAGATTTCGGTTAGCAAAGCCTCGCTCGCATGAGCCTCAGCCTTCTGACCTTCTACCCAGCAACAGTCCTGCATGTAAAGCTCAAAACTGGATCCAAACTTCTCAAGTTCTGGATTTTCATTCAGGTTCTGGCCCTGATCCTCTCAGGTGGTTAAATATGTCATTTGTTTGACAGACTTCTATTGTGTTTAAAAATGTGCTTAGACATAAGTGTTGGCATAAGAGGTTTGCTGATTTGGGGCTGTTTAGCAGGAAGCCGGCCTCTGAGATTGTCACAATGTTTTAAAGTTGGAGATTGTGCAACTATTCTCCTTTATTGCCCATTTTATGCCAAAGTCTTTCTTTCCTTTTACATTCCTCTTAAAAGCAAAGCTATTTTGGAGCATTTAATATTATTTAATCTCTTTACTCTGGCAGCATAGAAATTACCGGGACCATTACAATGGTCCTGTGTGTGCACATGCTTTATTGATGTATATGCTGACCTAATATCAAATTGATTTTGCTCAGCTTTTCTGCTGACCATGGAAAAATGCAAATTGGGTATTATATTTGCACACTAATTTTATTGGGCCCCTGTGTCTTCATAAAAAGATAAAGTTTGGGCTAATAAAAATAAAACATTTCTGGTGCTAATATAGGCAAATGTTTATGTAGGCAGGTAACAAATTGGTTTGTCATTTAGGGGAACATAAACAGCACTAAAATAATCTTTAGGCAAAATAGATTGGTGGCTTTTGCTTAGCTTTTAGCTTTCATTTGCAAAATCAATTTAATGTACCACATTGTCTCAAAGACAGGGTGACACAGGATTAAGACATTCATTGTATTCCCCCTCCATAACTCCCCCTCATTCAGAGGCCCTGGGATTTGGGTTTGCTCTTGTTCGAAGCAAATTAAATATATTCCAGCAGAAAAGGGAAAAAAGGAACATTTAGACTTATGCCATATGTGAGCAACCTATAGGGACAAGCACAGGGGCAGGGTAGGAAAGTGGGACTCAGTGTTCTGAAAGTAGATGCTGAAAGAGTTATCAACGCTTGTCAGTGCCACCAGGAATCGGAAAGTGTAATACTTGTATGATCTCCTTGCCTGGCTATTTCTTTGTTCCTTCTTCCTCTAAGTCCTCTGTAACAATGCCTCTCACATCTCTAATGGCCAACAATCTCTGCTGGAATGCAGCTAAGTGAACTTTGATGACAGTTTAAGTAGACGGGCATATATCAACAGCCAAACTTCTATTTGTTGAAATGAGTTGACCTATTTAAATCCCAGAGCAGGCACTATTTCTATCCAGCTCTTGTTTTTCATCCCCTCCTTCCCCTCCCCCTCCTCAATTGGAGGGTATTTCGGAGAGGTTCCATGCAGTGGGAGGTTACAGAAACAGTTTCGATGTTAATACTTGACTGCATTTTCATCCTAATAGCCCAGCAAAGGGATCTGACTGTAAAGCAAAAGGCCAGAAATATCTCCTGGTAAAATTATGCTGAAGTACAGATCAAATGACACTGTAGAGCTATTTGCAAAATCAGAAATGGCAAATGACTATAGAGCAAGATCCCCCTTACCTCCCAGACCCAATTGTTTGTTTCAGTCTTCATTACATCTCAGAAGCAACCATCTTTTCATTTGGGCTTTCTGATACTGTCAGCTTGCTATGCTTCTGAGGCAGGACAATTAACTGCATGCAAAACCGGTCAAGGTACCCTCACATCTTTCCTCTCTCCTTGTCTCCATTGAAAACCACTCCCCAAAAAACTAAGGTTTTGTTTTTAAATTATACATACATCTTTGAACATTGGAACATACAGTCCTATGAATAAGAATAGAAATTTGGAATATGAAAAGCACATTATCATCCTCAAACGGCCAAGGTGATGACAACTCTCGATTAAGGATGCAGACAGTAGCACATTTAGTGTCGCCTACCTGCATCACCGTCACATCATAACAGTTTAGCAGGCAGGTCCCCAGCCTGCGTTCTTTTTCCCTCTCCTGCTTTGCTATTTATAAAGTCAGGTTGGAGTGCAGATAAACCCCTTGCCCTCCAGAGACCAGAGGCAGGCAGTAAATTATGGGAAGGCTAAGTGGTACATCAAATGTGTCTCCTCAAAGCTATATATCATCTTGTTAAATTTGATGTCTAATCCCAGAACCCCAGAAATTATTCCCAAAATCCCAGAAAATGCATGTGTCCTTCAGATGATATAGAACAAGAAAGTAAAGTTTACCTACAGGGAAAAGAAAGAAAACCACCAAGCCAGAAACATTGTAGCCATGATTTGCTAAAAGTCTTCATTTTACTTGAGTGTCTTTCAGCATTATTTCCTTAAATTCCACAGTCAGATCTCACCCATCTGTATTTGAATACATGAGCTCTGATCTACAGTACTCGTCTCTTATTCTTGCAATGACTGACATTAAATTACAAACTGATTAAACTAAAACACACCCCGTTTATCTCTCTAAAAATTTCACACCAGATAGAAATGCAGCAGCTTACGTATGTAGCAGCACTTCTCCAGTTACCACCAGTGAGAGTAATAGAGATCTTCAGCCATTCCACAGGGTTCCCTTAACGCAGCCCCACAACCCCACACCAGCAAAGATAAGGTAGAAACACTAAGGAGCTGCCTGCAACCACAAAGGAAGTGAGCCTCACCTTTAGGAAAGGAATCGATACTGACTGGTACCTATCTTGCTCTCTCTTTTCACAGCTATCATCCCTTGGAAAGGCTCACCATTCCAGTAGCCTTCACTTTATACAACGGGATAGAAATAAAATATTCAGAAGTAAGACATTTCTACCTGCAATACTGCAGTTACATGGGTATCTTTTCAGCATGTCTTTAAAATCCAGGGATTCAAAAGATATTGCTAAGGCCTGTTATAAAGCAATTCTCTATCAGCTCTCTCCAGTGGAGAGGGCTAAGGCTATGTTTGTTTGCTACAAGTATGCATGCGCTGAAAGATAAGAGAATAATTTATGTCAGAATTTCAGCCAAGATAGCAAAGAGGGAATTACCAACCACTCACAGAGCAGTCCAGCAGTTTCAGGAGCAGCCAGGACACCTTTGTTCTGTTTTTTCCAATTTTGCTGTGGATTTGCACTGTGATTCAGTGCTTAGATTTTCCCATATGAAAACTGAGCAAAACCATGTGCACTTCAGAACAGAACTGGCTCCCAGTACAGCTGTACTCAAAACTCTCTTAGTTTCTTCGAGATGCAGAGCCACATCTTCACACTCATCATGAATCTTTCCAAGGAAGGCAGTGCCGAAAAGAACATCTATAGCTGCCATGAGATACAACTCTAGAATCCAGTCCAGCATCTCTAACCTCTCACAGCCAATGGATAAAATAATAGGGAATGAGCAAGCTTCAAGACAACACGCAGAAATCAGAGGAAAGATGTAACTGGAAAAACTCTACTCACTGGTGCTATGCCTTATATTCTTTACTTAAGCAGGCAAAACGCACAACAAAAGCAGAAGTCAAACAAAAGGTGGAGAGGCATGAAATGACAGACAAAGCTGGATAGATACCTACTTAGGTATCTTGTTCTAAATAGGGACAGGTCTTATTCTGGAAGGAAAATAAAAGTAAGGAGCAACCAATGTTTCAGCCATTGCGCTAAAGGCTCAGACTTAGTCTCCTTCTCTGGACACATTCAAAACCAACCTGGATGTGTTCCTGTGTGACTTAATTTAGGTGATCCTGCTCTGGCAGGGCAGTTGGACTGGATGAGCTTTCGAGGTCCCTTCCAACTCCTGAGATTCTGTGATTCTGTGATTCTGTGACTTGGGGAAGTAGTGAAGTAATACAACCAACACTGTCTGGATTCATCTCCTTTATTCCACCTTTTAGACACTGACTTGAACAATATGAACCCTTCTCTCTTTTTTTCCCCCAAAACTCTGATTATAAAGAAGTAGAGACACCCCCTGCTCAATTTCAGGACACAAGAGATTACTCGCTCCCAGTATCAGACCCTCCCTGAGAAGAAGGAGAGGGGCTGACAGGGTTAAGCAGAATAAAGCCTTCAGTGCACAAAACTTGGCTTGAAAGCAGTGATCCCAGGCAGGACGTGCAAGGTGTTCTGCAAGAGGTTTTGGCCTTTACTGAACTATGACAGTGTGTTCTTCGGTAGCTGAGCTAGCGGTCAATGAAAAGCAACCTGCTGAAATGAGATTCATGAAGAGCAGTGCTCCTCAGATCATGACACTGGCCTCTTCAGGAAGCGCCAATGCTCTCTTCAGGGAGAGGTTTGCACCCGTAAGACAAGGCAATGACATCAGTGAACAGCCTCTCTCTTCACATTCACAGCTTGCCCAAAACCAGAATTTGGACCTGAACATGCAGTACCAAAAATTAAGATGCTCAAGAAAGGTTCTTAGCATCAAATTCAAACTTTGAAATACCTCAGCAAGGTGGGGAATGCAAACTACCCCAGGGTTGAAACACTCAACACATGTTCCTAAATCAATCAGAAGCAAACCTTTATTTACTGTAATGTTAGACATTAGTTTCAAACCAGGTTGAGAAACAGGTTCTTTTTATCGTAAGACGGATGGCAAAGGCTGGGTGCAAAGTGTCCCCTTCTCAAAAAGAAGTGGAGTGACCTCTCCTGGACACACTGCCAGGCCCCTGCTTTTGTTCATTGACTCTTCAGAGTTTTTAATCACAGAGATGCGATGTTAGGGAGTCTGTGGCTTGGGAGGTGTCTCAGCAGTCCTAAATCATCTTTGCTTAGGTGTATGTATTCCACGTGCTTTTGACTATGACTCCAGCATCAGCAAGTGCCACAAACAAAACCTCAGATAGAAGCGTACTAAGAATATTTGACCTATACCACACGTCCCGCAGTCTGGCAGGAGAAAGTCCTGTCACACCCTTGTCCTTTCCTTCAAAAGAAAATGGTGACATGCTTGCCCAGAGGTAAGGCACTTTCTGTCCTCATTAATGTCCAAGAATTAAGTAAACTGACATTCTTATTCAGATGCTGCTTATGACATTTTCCCCTCTGTTGCAAAAACAATTATCGCAAAGATGTTTAAATTCCACCTGGACACATAAAATCTTCTCCCACTCTAACCAACCTGCCACATCTGTCCCCTGCCTTACATCAAACCAAGAACAGTTTCTCTCACAGACGTGATTCTTCACATTAACTTCATGTGCACACAAGTGTCTACCAATTCTAATTGTCCTTTTTGTCCCATCGTTAGTTAGCAATAAGTTTCAGAGGTGCAGTCAATCAATATAGCACAGTGCGTATCTGAAAACACATTTTGTTGTCTGCATACACACACACTGGAAGGCTGTGTGAGCTTTGTAAAACGTATCTAGTCAGCAAACTGTTAAAACCAATTTATACACACACGCACACTCTCTCTCAAGGCAATAAGCCTATGGAGATTTTTAATTAAAGTCAAAGGAGCCTTTAAAAGTGGAGGGGGAGAAATCTAGCACAGCAAGAAATAAATTAATAAAAACATGCTCCAAGTTGAAGCTCAAGGGGATCACTCTCATCATTTATTTAAAGGATGGGACACATCAAGGATAGGAATGTCAAGTGGGAGATGCTGTGAAGCAGCAGACGATGGAAAGGGGCTGACAAACTGGATGCCTCAGCTTCTGTAGCAGATCATTTTTTGTCACATAGGTTATATTTGTGGCTGGCCACCTGCTGCTTGATATTCACTGCCTCTCAAAGTTAGTCACTAAAATATATGTATTCCCTTCCACATTTGATCTGGGTAGGACCTTTTAGCTTATCTAGACCATCCTTATCTGGCCAGTACCCAATTTTTGTGGAAAACAGTTCCATTCTCTCACCCCAAGGATATTTTTCTTGGTATTCAGCCAGCAAATTCTTTTGCTGAATTTCAATCTATTTCTCACTTGCCTCTTCCCTTGTTTATATTTTGTAAAATGCCTGAATTTTGCATGCATTGTTTTATCTTTTGCTCAGGCTGTAGACTATTTCAGAGGAACTAACTGACCCCTTCCAATGAGCCTTTACACACAGGCGCACCACAGATCTGCTGAATTCTCATGTCCTTACAATCTTTCTATAAAGTTTCAATGCTTAGATGAGAGCTGGCATTCTGCTCTTCACCTGTCATTTTTGCAACCACTGTATCATATTTTCTAGCCTTTTCCATAGCAGGGGGAAGAGATTTCCTCACTTGAGGCCAGTTGCAAACAAGCAGTGCCACATAGCTTGGCTTTAACAACTCCAAGTATCAGCTGTTACAGCAAGCTCTCCTCACCTCCGCCTGTCTGTCTTGTAACAGCTCACTGGGGTGTAAGATGCTCTTGTGGATCAGTGTCCTCAGCAGCCTCCTGGGTCTTCAGCCCTGTATTCAAGGGAATATAATGCTTCTGGTTGCTGCTCTGTCACAAACCTCCCAGCATCAGATGCAAATGAAAGTAATCATCCATAATAAATCATGTGATTATGCTGGAAACCCATGCGTGTCTGATCCTTTGACTACAAGAATTATGGAGATCCAATATTAACTGAATATCTTGACACTCGTTATCTCATTTACAGTCTTATGCTGTCTATTCTTTGCCAGCCAGATCCCTTGGTAGAGACAAAAACTTAATGGATCGATAGGATCCCACATCAATTTCCATGCAACAACATGGAAAAGTAACTCGTGTCCAACATAAAAAATACTGAAGTTATTTGAAACATTAATACCTGTATTTATTAGGGAATGTAAATTGAATTATGTTTTGCCCTTTCCCATAAAGTAAAAAAACCACCCTCTTCATGCAAAGAGGGTTAGAAAGGTTAAAAAAAATGAAGAAAGTCAAAGTCATTACATTCCAATCAAACTTGATAAATATGTAAATTACAGCAACTACAGTTGGCTTTGACAAATGACTTCCACATAATGGATTTTTCATAGTAATGAGGCTACAGTGCAATTGTTTTTTCAAAGCCTTACATTTCTCATTAATACAAAGTGTGAGTCAGTGTGCGCAATGGGGATATTTACCTAAAAATTAAGAGGAGAAAAAGAAAAAAAATAAACAGGAGCTGACATCACAGAGGGATGCCACATCCTGAGATGGTGTCATTGCTTCCAACACATTGTTGACTAGTCTTTAATTAAGTGGCTTGAACTCAAGGTGCTACTCAATGTCAAAAGAAGCATAAAGCCTCGGACTTTGCCACTTGCAATTAATCTGTGATATGTTTATCCGTCCAACACTATCAACGGTGTCAGGTGCGTACGCTGTACAGACCCTGTGAGACCTACGAAAATGGAAAAAGGTGCAAGAAAATCACTTCAATGGCCTTTAAGTAACTTCCCTCCCCACCAGTATCTCCCTGTCTCATTCAGTTCTTTAATGCTGCAGACCATGTCAATCATCAGAGCATCTGTGCACCTCACTGTCTTTCTAACAAAGGTTGGACACTACTCAGTAGGAATAAAGATTTATGCAGGAAGACAACCCTCATGCATTGAGTACTACTTTCAGTAGCGTTGTCATTGTCTTGAGAATAGCCTGGTATTCAGTAAGGCATCTCGCAGATTCTTACTCTAAACTTCTGCTTTACTTGATGTAACCTATTCTGGAATGTCCAAAGAACAGCACCAAAGGTCTTTTTAGCCCACAACAGTTTTTCAAACCAAAAGGCTAATGAGTGCAGTGAAAATGTCTCCAGAAACATGGAGGCTTCCTT
>NW_010182343.1:0-3229 GCF_000695765.1 Mesitornis unicolor | reverse complement strand
CAGCAGGACTACATCCCACGACAAAAGGTTGTGGGGGTGTTATCCCATTTACAGCAGACTTCTGGAGATCAACCGGCCAATTGCTGGTACAAGTGTGACTGTATTTGGATGAGACCACATTCAATGGCCCACAACTGAAATAGACTTCTTTATTCTTCGGCAACAGAGGTGTCTGCAGACAGTCTCACTGCATCTGCAGAAACAATTCTATTTCCCTCAATTTCAATAGGAAAACACAGATTAAAAGGAAGCAGAGAAGATTAGACCATTTTCCCATGTTCACCCCTCACATCCTTTGCACCCACAAAAAGCCAAATTACCCTGTTGCCAATAGCATTCAGTTTACATACACTACATGGTACAGAAGTTCCTGAATAAATAAAGGTACACATATTGAAATTTCCCCTATGTCATTTGATACAATTTTGGCTGCTCAGCCCTTCCTATTTGAAGGGGGGCTGTAATCACAACCCCTCACTATGAGGAATTTTGCCACCGAACATTTGAATTCCTGAGCCATGGCTACAGAATTGAGCTTATGTTTACTCCCACATACTGTCAGTGCACCCAAGGGTCAGCCAATACAGGGTGGTGATAGATCAAAGACTATGCTGCTGATTTAAAGTTATTTAAAGTAAAAACAACCCTTTTCACCCCAATCTGTTGAAAGTACATAAGGGTAAGGAAGGGAAAACACAGCCAGGTTTGCAGGAAATAAGGACAGAGGAGGTGGAGGAGAGGGCTGTTTATATGTCTTCTAATAAGCCTATAAACCCTGGCTATATCTCTGCATGCGTGCATTCCTTTTGCTGATATAGGATGCATACTCCATGTAATGCTACTCTTGTGAGCCAGGAAAATCTGCATGTAATACAACAGGAGAATGCTAATGACCTTCAGCAGAGCTGGAATCCAACACTACTTCCTTTTATCAAAGGGAGACTTCAGAGCAGTCAACCTTTGGATTCCTCAGAGTTAAACATCAGTGAACACAACATGACCACATGCATCTCTGTTTGTGCTAAGTGTCCCCCAATTGCACAGGAGGTGATAATCCCTCCCAAGTACCCCTCAGGCTATAGCACAGGTATTTTTCAAGCAGCACTTTGTAAGAGAACAGCAATTTGAAGCCCATTCAACTGATGAATACTTGAAGCAAAGATGGGTTAAACAGCTCGCCCAACACCGGCTGCTAAATCATTGGCATAACTACCAGCAGCACATCTGTAGTCCATCTCCCCACACCTCCCTGTCCCCACCTGGCTGTGTGGGCAGTCCCTGCTTGGACTGACCCACATCTCTGATGGAAGCCATGTTACCCAACCGTACTGTTCTCCAGCCAAAAACATTTGGGAGATCTGAAGTTATTTCAGATGAAAGGAAAAACAGAGATACCCCAGACAAGTGGAAAACCAATAACAGTAACTGACAGACTCAACTCTGCCAGCCTTACCAGTAAATGACACAAAAGCTTGATTTGAATAAAAAGCTAGGTCAGTGACTATCTTCTCAGTTTATGAACTGATTTAGATGAAACAGAGAACAGATTACTCCTAATGTGCTTTATCTTTGCATTCCTGATCTATTGATTATAATAATTGTAGAAGCTATCTTCCCATTAGCCACAATGATTACCATACAGACAGCATCCAAAAGCAGAGTGGATTTAAGCAGTTTTGTTTCCAGAGTGCTGGTGTAATGCAGTCCTACACATTTCCAAGCCAGAGAAGAAAAAAAATAAAGCTTCCATGCCACTGAGTTCAAGCAGATTTTCTCATCATTTCAGAATTTAAACTTTCAAACTAGACACGTCCACACTGATGACATTTAGAACTGAACCCCGGAGAGATTTTTCAGAAGTTGTCAAGGCTGAGCCCAGACCACTGTCCTAATTTTGAGAAAACTTCTAAAATGATGGAAAACTTTTTGAAGGTCGTTGTTCTGTATCAAACACATGATGTAGCATTGTCTGAATATGAGGATAGAAGTGAAAAAATCCTGTGTTCTTTTTGTTACTCTTCCATTGAACTGATGAGTAACCTTTCAAGAGACACTCAAGAACAAATCCACAAACAGATTTAGCAACTAAAGTAGCCTAAATCCCATTTAAGTCTGTAGTTTAGATCTTCAAAAACTGCATTCAGCTGTCACCTAGTTCAGGAAATATCAGTATCCATAGGCAATCAGAGTTCTCCTTTCGGCCAGGTCCCCCAGAAAGCCACATACCTCTGCCTGTCCCGCTAGTTTTAGTGGGCATTTCCAAATTGTACCTAATGGAAGAGTACCACGAAAACAGTGGTAAAAAGCAGTGGCAACAATCTCCAATTTGTTCAATGCTTACAGGCTCAGCAGACTTACCCAGCATGTGGGAAGTCCCCAGGCAAAACCCCTTCTCAGTCTAAATACATCTGAAACTACATTTGCACTTCCAGAAGTACCCTAAACACATTAAACTGCAGGATATATATTTTTAAAAAATACAAATACTTAGCATTAAATCACACATGAGCCAGAAATCTGTTTTCTCTGCTTTCACATTGATACCCTGAAGACTAGATTACAGGCTCGTGATTGTTCTTGCTCAACAATGTTATGGTTTGAGTGTTAACAGCCTGAAAGGGAAGGACAGGTGGTGTCTGTAGGACCCTGGGGGTCACAGATCAGTTCTGTTCCCTCCCCTTTCCGGTCACAGTCTGTAAAAAACCGAGGAGCCCCGAGGTTTTCCGGGCTTTTCCTGGCTTCCTGGGCTGTCTCCTGTCACATCTCAGGACGGCTGGGGCTACCTCCAGGTGCTCGGCAGCATCCACCGCCACCCGCTCCCGGCACCACCGCGGTCCTGGTGACAGTCACAGCGGTCACAGCGGCCACGAGGCCCTGCTGGGGCCTCTGCCACTGGGGACTGCTGGGATCGGGTTGTGTATGAGGTTAAATATCCTTTGTCCCTTATTAATTCCCTTTTCCGTTCCCCTGTTGTTTTTCATTAAACTTGTTACAGTTTTAACTTCCAACCTTGTGTGGAGCATCTTTTTTTTTTTTTTTCTACTCTCTTTTTTTTCATCCTCCCCTGGGAGGGTAGGGGACAGTAGAGAGAGAATCCTGCCCCCTGGGCTTGCCCTGAGCCTTAAACAGAGACAGGATATATTGGCGCCTAACATGGGGCATAGCTCAATTTCAAGATAAGTATATTTAATTGGGAGTGGTAATGGGCAAAATATGGATTGGACAATGT
>NW_010182342.1:51403-56768 GCF_000695765.1 Mesitornis unicolor | reverse complement strand
TTCTGTGATTCTGTGATTCTGTGACTGCTCCGTGGAAACAGGAGGGAATACTAAGTCCCTCCATTCTTAGCAAAGCCTACCCTGCAAAGGGAGGATCCTCTTAGTCCTTCTCAGGCTGCTGGTTCAGATTGAAAAAAAAAAATCCAAATGCAGGTATACCCATATCATTGATTACTCAGAAGTAGGAGGCAGTACATAATCCACCAAATAAGTTCTGAAAGATGCATAATTACTGCAATTAACAGTCTCTTATTTCTTTCAATTTGAGACCATGACAGGGTAAAAAAAAAAATCTAACAACCAGTATATTTATAGCTCAGTATGTATCATGAAGCAATCTCCTGGGAAGAAATAGGTAATAGTTCACAGATATATTTGACTTTTATCAAAACCTGCTCAGCATTTATGAATTAGAAAAAGAAATTTAAACACATTGATCTGTCATGGTTAATGATGAGAGAAACAAATTTGAGAAATTGGTTCATTTCTGAAGTCCTTTATTAAAATAAGCTAACTGTTTTCCTAGGTTGTGATCTCATCAACTCTTACAAGCTTAGTGGCAGGACCTTTGTCAATGCTCTCAGTGTGAGCCCACAAGCACATAGAGAAGCACCTTGAAGTGATGGAGAAAAGCTGCCTGGTTCTGCACGTGAGTACTTGAGCCCAGCACTCTGGTTGACATTTGCCTGCTGTAGTAATCTGTGAGAAGAGATGAGGAGACAATGTACTCAAAATCTGTGACTATAAAAGATCTCACAAAACTTTGTGGGTTTACATTAGGGTGTGTGATGTTTGGTTTTGAGCGGCAAAAAAGCTACTAAAATAGAGCATCTGTCAATGGATCCATCTTCATGTGTGCAATTTCTCCCCTAATTTTTTTTTACTTTAACTTGAGATCCTGGATTAAATCAAGATATTAATAATATTTAACTGGAAATAGACTCCCCTTCTATTGTCTTTACACTGTTCTATATAAATATGCATCTTTGATGCTGAAGAGCAAGCACCAGCAGGAGAAACTTTGCTACTACAACTTTCTTTCCGTACTGTGACCAAGACAGTATGAAATGCTAATCACTCTTCAAACCTCACAGCATGAAGAGTGACTCTTGAGAGTCTATTCGTGAAGACCCATCTTCAGTAAGTGGTTTGTACAGTTGGTACAAGAATGCCCAAATAATGAACTGGGAAGGGCAGTTGTCCAGAAAGTACTTCACATAACTTTAAATGCACATTTGACTATGTGTAATTTATCAGCCAATGCATGAATGTTCAGTCACAAGCACAGCACCAAGCTCAGGGAAGATATAAGCTGCTTTAATCAACTTGCCCCTGGGCTGGAAAAGCACACAAGGAGAAGGGTAGCAGCAGTGGCAGAGTGATATGTGCTGAGCTTAGAGTAGGTCTCGTCAGTCACCTGCATACCCACCAAGTCTGATTCACTCATTGCTGGTACAACACTAATACCCTCACCTGCAAAAGACTAACACTAACATACGCAACCAGCTAAAAACAGCCTGTGCTCGCAAAAACCATTGGCAAAACAGTCAGTGATAAGATCCAAACTTATTACCCTCATGTAACAGATATTTCAAGAGGGGGAAAAAAACCCCAAAGGAAAAAAAAAATATGTAAGGCTGCCATGAATAAGAGTTGACCGTATCAGAAGAGTTCCTTGTTCCTGCAATCCAGGTGAATGACTTGGCATTCGGCAACATTAAAAAGCATTTTATTGAAACGGGCATTGCAGTCTGCACCATCCTATCTCTCTGTATAACCACTCTGTCCCCATCATTACTGGCTACTCTGGCAGTTTGTGTGTCATTCTCAGATTTTATCAGCAGCAATTTTATATTTATTTCCAGATCACCGATAGAGAAATTGAAATAACACTGGACACAGACTATATTATAAAAACCTCACTCCCATCAGTCAGCATTCCCTGCCTCTTTTGAGTCAAGTCAAAATATTGCACTGGGCCATGTTGAACACATTGCAAAAGCATGTTATCTCTTTGCAGTCACTATGGACATCTAAATTTGTAAAATGAATGTTCTCTTTAGCAGACTCTACCTGCTTGAAAGCTATGTTGTCTGATATTAATTATATTTCTAGTTATCAATTGAATCTCATATTTCTCTGCGCATCATTTTGTCAGACAGTGACTTCAGGTTGGTCAGCTTATAATTATGTTAACTGCCTCTCACGCTCCTCTGAAGTATTGGCAAAACCTAAGCCCTTTTACAATCATCTGTAATATTGCCAGCACTCCCAGGCTCATTAAAACCAGTTGTTTCCTGAGCCAACTCTCTTAAGACTCTTAGGTATATGTTATCCTAATAGATGATGTTTAGCAGACGCTTCGGTTACTTCTTGGAAGTAATCATCCTTATCTAAGCCCGTATGCTGTGGCTCTTAAAATATGGAGTGGAAAACATGACATAATGCCTTTGACTCTCTGGCCTCATTATATCTTTAATTATCTCTGCCTGATAATGCCGGTGTTCCTACTGTTCCCAAATATACAGAAAGTGCTCGTTGTCTCTACCTCCTCTCACTAAACTGAAGGGTTTATGTGGTGTGCTTAGCTATCACCGGCTTTAGCAACCCCTTTTCTGCTGTCCCTTTCCCCTCTCTGACACTGAAGGGGTGTCATGGACAAAGAACAGCAAGGAAGTCCTGAAGGAGGATCAGGAAGGATTCCCAACAACTGCCTAGGAATTCAGAGGTTCTCTGCGACTCACCTATAGGTTAATAGGGCCAAAAGCTCTGCCTGCAATTAGGGGAAAATTGCATGAGAAGAAAAATTTGCTTCCATCCTCAGAGTCTCCATGCTGTTGTAGAGGGCTTCTAACCACCCAAAAAAGGTCAGGAAAGTAAGGTTAATAGTTGGCACAGTGTCCCTAACAAAAACAAGGACAGAAGAGATTGCTCTAAACTATTAATTTTGTGTCTTTTTCCCATTCCACATCATCTTTTTTCTGAATTACCTGCCCCATCTTGTCTTCACTGCCACATCCACAACCGAACTAAAAGCTTTGTGCTCAGAATAAATGTCTACTACAAGGAGAAGCTTGTTATAGTAATAACACATTCACCACACACACACACACACTGCATTCTAATAACTATGGTCATGTAGAGAAATCCTCTTAAATCAAAGAAATACCACAACGAATAATGAGAATGTTCAACAAAACTCTCTGAAGCAAACAGGGAAATAGAAAGATTGTTTGACCTTTTAATACTGTAAATACATCTGCAGTGCTCAAGGAATGGCTGCATCCCACAGCCTTCTGAACAAATACCTGATGTCTCTAATAACATCATTTTCCTGCACGTCTCTGTAAGAGCCACATAGCTTTTCTTAGCAGCAGGACAAGACAGTTGGGATTATATGGAACAACATTTCCCAGGTGTTTTGGTTTTGGGGTTTTTTCTTTGGTTGGTTGTTTTTTTCCTTCCAAGAACTGTGTCCATTGAGTTGGGTAGGTCATCAAATGCAGCATCCATTTCTTCTCAGTAGAGTTAGGCAGTAGCAGAAAACCAGGAATCCACAAGTGCAGCCAGCCTAGGGCTGCTGTATTAGTCATGACAGCCTGAAGAAGCAGCTGCAATGAAACACATGTCCCACTGGATAAGCCATGCTTCACTGGGAGGAGTGGGATGAACTGCCTGATCTTAGAGGTCTTACAGTCCTGAAGAAGCCATGAGGGCCAGAGGGGGATTTTGGTGAGTGCCTGGGGGCAATGGCATCCAGCTCCTCCTCAGTATCTCCCTTGGCTGCCAAGGAAGCAGCCTCCATAGCTTTTGGGGTTCACGCCATGCAGAACTGGTTGCATTGTGTGAGTTTGGGGGCAAGCCTATACACTCCCCAAAGCCCTTTCTATGAGCTTCCAAATGGCAGTGATGGGCACAAAGCATAAGCTTGTCTGTTTCATGCAGCCGTGCACAGGGCAAAGAACTTCAAGTTAATTCTACTCTAATTATCTCCCAAACTGGAAGAAGAATAGCTGTGAATCTGCTTTGCTGTACAGCAGGGCTAATTTGCTGGGCACTGACAGGTCTGCTGGATGTCTGGAAGATGAGCTGTTACCTCCACAAAGCTGCACTGTGCCATGAAAACTCACCAGCTTGTTAAGAGACACCACTGCACAGCCCTGGGTCAGGTTTCCAAAACAGTTCAGTTCCCACTGCGTTCCATCTGTGAAACTCTAGTCCCAGGTATGAGTACTCATCTATTTGGAAAATCAAGCCCTAAACTCTTGAAATCTGCCCTTTCTCATGCTCTTCCAATTACTACTGATCTCTTCATTTGAAAGCCTGGTAGTGCTGAGGGCTGGTGTGATCAGCACGGTAATAGAAATGGGTATTTGGAGTCTGCAGAGCTACCTCTGTTTGGGGTGTTTTAGCTATTCTTCATTGAAAGTAGCATTAAGAATGGCAAGAAAATAGTAACAGGGTGTTTGAAATGATACCCACAGAAAGCAAAACTGTTTCACTAATCTCTCACAATTCTCTGGCCATGTCAGAGGAAAGCCATGACTCACTCAGAATGGCAAAACACTTTTGAGCAAGCATCACACAAAAAAAGAAATGCTAGGAATTAAAAAAGTATAAGGGAGAGGGGTAAAATATTTTCTGGATGAACCTTTAACAAAGAGAAAAGAAACAAATAAGTGAAGAACCAAATGGCCTATTTTCACCATGGCAAATGTCATATACCTCAAGGCTCCACTCTGGATCCTTCACTGTTTAATTTGCTTGTGTTTATAAATAATCTAGAAATGGATGCAACTGAAATAGCAAAAATGGCACCAGTCACAGATTTTTAGGTAGGTCAGTAGTAGTAAAAATTACAATGACATTCAGGAAGACCTTAGGCAACCAGATGACTGGCCCATGTAATCAAATTCAGTGCTGTAACACCAAAGACATGTAACATTGGAAAGCTGAAAAAAAGTGCTTGCACAGAAATCTAAATTGAGGCGCAAAATTTTCTTTTTGTTTACCATCATTTTTTTCCCATTACAGCCATCCCATGTTCTGTACCCCAAAACTGCTGAGGCCCCTCATTGCTGCATGGTGCGTGCCCATAGCAGGCAAGTGCGCAGCAGCTCTGGTACAAAATGCCACTGCGGCGCTGAAGGGCCAATTGCCCCTGTCCCCACCATGGGAGAGTCCTACAGCAGGGCAACACCTTCCCTGCCTGCCTCCTCCCCCTGGCTCACAGCATCAGGCTCTTCCAGTTCACGCAGGCAGGTCTTCCTCTGCCTTCTCTTGCCCGCCATACACGGTCCCTCAGGTGCCCCTTGGCCTCTGTCTCAGCAAGGACCACCAAGCAGAAGAGCAGAGAAAGATAGAG
>NW_010182342.1:50948-51372 GCF_000695765.1 Mesitornis unicolor | reverse complement strand
GGAAAGAGGCTGCAGTGTTACAAGGAGGAGAAGAAGGAAGGACAGAGACAGAACAGGGAGGAGGAATGGTCAAGGAGGAATGGTCAAGAGATGGGGCATGGGAGAGGATGCTGGACTGCAGGTGGTACAAAGATGTAACGCAGGTGACACAATGAAGTAGTCCAGGAAGTCACTGTAGATGTATTCATGTAAATTCAGTATGTGTACAAATGATATCAGAGAGCCAAAATTAATTAGAAATTAAATGCTGAAAAATGTTTGAGCAATTTTATGTAAGCACTAGAGACCCAGCTGAAATGCTGCACGTAATATCTCTTCGTAGACACTAAAAGCTTCTTCTGGGATTCTTCACAAGTTAAATGAGGTCATGAGATGCAACAGGGAGTAAAAAAAATCCTGTTAAAGTAAGATATTACAAAGACAT
>NW_010182342.1:0-50917 GCF_000695765.1 Mesitornis unicolor | reverse complement strand
GGGAAAGAGCAGCAGACAAGGCTAATGTCTAGGTTTAGTGTTAAAAATGACAACAATAAAAGAGCTACAAATGGAGTGGGGCAGAAAAAGGGATGCCAAAGGAAAAGGAAGGCTGCAGATGCATTCTGCACTGACGGCTTTTCCGCCTCTGGGACACCTGAGGGTCTTGAGTAAGGCTGTGCTGACAAATAGGGCAAGTGGAAGGGTTAGGGTTAGTGCTGTGAGAGAGACAAAAACTACTGCTGCAGTTGGAGTAGGGCAGGAAAGGGGCTGCCAAGGGATGGATTTTCTGCAAAAACAGCTCTCCTATTAGAGCTTGCTCATCCTAGCCAGGACTGGGAAAGCTGGGACAAAAGTCAGCCAAGGTCAGCAATTTGGACTAAGGTGTGGATTAGGATTTGTGTTGGGAGAGGTGCAAAGCTTATCTCTGTATTTTTTAGTGGGGCTGGAAAACAGGCTGCAAAACCAATGCTTAAGCTGCTGAAAGAATTCATCCCCTGAGACCTTTTGTACAATAATGTGATGAAGGAATGTGTAATGTTTAGTAATACTCACTTTATCCCTACTCCTTACTTCATAATGTCAGGAAAAGAGACACGAAATTAAAAAAGAATCTCAGGGAGATCACCACAGATAAAAAGAAATATTAAATACTTTTTGCAAACAGGTATTTAAGCCTATGTACTCATTGCTACAGCAGACCAAGGACACAGGATGATTCAAAATGAAAATGTGTTTGTCTATGGATAACATTAGTTTCCAGAATCATGGGAGTTAATTATAACAACAATTTTTAGAGTCTATTAAATGCCATACTTCAAGACTTAATCCAACCTCTAACTATTTAGGGATCAGGATGAGATCTAATGGGGCTTGAGGACAAGGTTAAAAGCACTGATCATCCTGCATGTGCCTGCTGTGAGGTTCTTACATCTTCCTCTGAAGCATGCAGTGCTGGCCAGGGTCAGAGGCAGGATGCTGGACAGGAAGGCACCCTGGATTAGTTTGTTTGTACTCCCTCTGGCTTGTAGCCAGAGCTTGTAGCTCTGGCTACAAGCTATGCAAGGTTTTATGTCTGTAATCCACAGCTCTCCTTGAGGAACACAGAGGGCCTCTGAAATGCTAAACAATCCAGGAAAAGAAGCTTACCTGAAGCTATGAGTAAACCCAGCAGCCAAACCTCTGGCATAGATTTTGGCTTCTTCCTTTTCTAAATGGCTCAAGGTTTGGATGTCTTTGTTTTCAACCCTGTATCTGAAAGATAAAGGAATTAGCAGGATTTCTTTAATCTTTGTGTTCTCCCAGATAAGTGTATTAGAGGAATTCTGTAGGTTATGGAAATATTTATTTTGAATTAAAATTAAAGCTGCACTATGCTGTGTGTTATTGTATCTTAGCATAGGGCACAGCTGAGCCCCATAGTTTCCTATACCTGGCTGCAGAAACATCATTCCTTTTGCTCAGACCTGGATAAATGAAGCAAGAATGCTCTCTTTTCAGCAAAACTCAGTTTATATCTGCAGTGACACCAAACACACGGGGTCCAAAATGTCTCCTTAAATAGGCATTTTATTTTCAAAATTTCATAGGGAAGTTGATTCTGGCTTTTAAACGGCAAAGAGCTAGATGTGTAACCTAGGGCATTATGGAGTCAGTATGCCCAGTTATTGACAGAGGAGGGCAATAATTGTATTTCTGTGTAAACTTTTTTAGTGAGTATAAGAATATCTCGGCTGACTTTACCTGAGCTCTCTTCAGCTAGTTTCCTCTAATTTAACCAGAAGGAAGGTTGCTGCTACCATCTAAGGTAAAGAAGAAAGTAGAAAAAGTGATAGAGAATTAACAGGCAGACAAGCTTCTTCACTCTAAGCGGTGTTGTTGCTGATGTTTACAAAATTTCCATTCCACCTTTGAAGGAAATACAGTTTTCAGAAAAGAACAAGACCAAAACACACTTTAAATCTCACAGGCAAAATTAATGTATTTCTCAGGTGCAATGCTCCTCTACGTATACAGAGGGATATAGGGGAAGGTGGGAAGCAAAATATGAACCCTTCCCATCTCAGCAGCTATGGGTTTCTCTGATTCCTCCTTGTGACCATGTAAAACCCTCCCTGAACACAACGGCCCACCAAGCAACACAACTCCAGCACCAGCTGAACTGCTTTCTTACCTACATCCTAGTAACCCTATCATAGCCTTCAGCAAATCTCTTGCCCTCTTAGCCCTGGCCCAGCCAACACTCGGGGAAATGCAGTTTCATTAACACTTTCTCGCAAGGACTGGATTCAAGTGCACCATCCAGATAAGTAATAATGTTGGCTCAGGTCCTATTGCCTCAGTTTCTTCTGCCACTCTTTTTTTTTCCCCCTTCTGCCTTCAGTAAGCTCTTTAGATTCAAGCACTAACCTCAGGCCAATTTTTTATTTCAAAGCTGGATTATTGCCTTAACTCCCTCTCCCCATTTTTCTACCACTCATCTCACTGCTCTCTGCCTGTGAGGATGTAACACAACAACAAAGGACCAGGAAAAATACAAGGGATTAAAGTATAAATGGATCTTAATACTTAATAGCTGGAAGGAAGAAAAGTGTCACCTACATTAATCAGAGACAAAATAGTAACAATAGGTTTCAGCTGGTTGTGTACCTAATATTTTATTTCTTTATTTTTAAGACACTAGGTAGCAAGAAAACATGCTTGAAAAGATTTCATTCAAATGTGGATCCAGACATGATTTGGAAGTTTTCTACACTTTGGAAACAATCATACAGCATTTGAGGGAAAAAAAGTATAATTCACCTTTATGAGAACTGGCACTCCAGACAAGAGACAGTCAGGAATTGCAGATTGAACCCTCCTGTGTATAAATTACAGAGATTTCTGTTTAATTTCACTATGAGGATCTTTGTTGCCAGTTCTTGAAGCTTACCCACATGCCTTTCAAACTGCAGCTTGAAGCTCCAGGCCCTGGAGTCAAGAGATGATGTAAGAGTCTCAGTCTCCATCACAAATACAAACGAGGCCTGACTTGTGATCATGAAGATAATGTTGAATGTCCACAAGATTCAGATATCAGGGGGAAAAAACCCACCCTCTTCTATCCTTTTTGACTTATGATTTTTAAGGCAAACTCATAAGGATGATGTACCAACTTATCTTCTGAATGGCTGGAGTAAGTAGCATGGTAAACATGGGGCTGTTGTAAGTATAAAGATCCCTTGTGACTGTTGATTGTGTCCTTTAATTCTCACTCCAGCTGCTACTGGGAAAAAAGACAGAAGATGCACATGGCCAGTGCAAACAGCTCAGCTTGTGCCATCCACTGCCCTGTGGGAAGTCTGGGAAGAAGACTTGCTCTGCTCAGACTTCTTGGCCTGCTCAATACAGCATGTCTTTGGGGTCCCTGAGCTTGAAGGAATGAGCATCTGGGAGTGATGCATTCATAGCTTCAACTTCTAACTCATCTGCTACCTTCTTTGAAACACTACAGCTTGACTCCTTGACTGCTCTCTTGTCTCAGCAGCCTCTTGAGCTCTGAGCTGGATTGGGTTTCCTTTAACAAATCAGCCTCCTAGCCCCCATTTTAACATTAATTGATTGGAGATGCTTTTAACTGTTCCTTCTGGGTGTATTAATTTTTTACAGATTGGATTTGGTTTGATGAGGCAGGAAACCTGAAACTATTCCTGGCATCTCCTGCACTCTCAGAATAACCACTCTAATACATTCAGAGCAGCACACAGCAGCAGGGTGGTAACAGAGCAGGGCTGGGGAGGGGGAAGGCAGAGGGAGGATGGTGGGGGGAGCCTGGGTAGTCACCTATCCATTTCCAAAACACATCAGTAAGTGATTGCTTACCTGTGTCATCTTTTATATTAAACATTTTTCCCAGCAATGCAGGTATTTCGATCAGGCTAGGGCTGCTGACATTAACAGATATTAAATACACTCAGGAGAAATATGATCAAATGTTTGAAGCATCTAGTAAATGTGCTGTTAGCCGCCCTCCCAGGGAGGCTTAGTGCAAGCTATTGTGTTTTGCTGAGCGAGAGAAAGGCTGGAATATTAGACAACGAATCCAAAGGCAATTTTATCAGCAGTGTTATGCAGCTCTGGAACACATTGCTAAAGGATTGGAAGCTTTTCTATTACAGCCATCAAATTACTTGCTATTCTTAAACATTGAAATGCCATTTTGCATTTTAAACCCTCCAAGTTGGCACCTGTAAAGGATTTCTATGCTCAGCAACAACACCTCCTTATTCTGACACTGTAGCAAGACTCTGGGCAGGACCAGGCTTTTATGCCTTGTTAGACCAGACAAAGGTTTCGTCCTTCCTGCTCACCCAGATATGGCTGGGAGATACACTTGGGCAAGCTCCTCTCTCATGTAACCCTGCTAAGGTCAGCTTATTTAACCCATAGATGTGGTTGACTGATTTCATTCCTAGCAAGATGCCCTGGATCATCAAATCAGCCTTATATATCTCAGAGAGCGTTTGTTTCTTCCTCCAACAAGATTTGCTATCTTTTTACTTCCAGAGATGTAGTGCCAGCAAACCCCATCATTACAGCTCAACCACTCTGCTCCTGGGGCAGAGGAAATAACAAATGGGAAGACAATTGGCAGGAGAGGAAGGGGGTACTGGAAGTTGTGTGAAGGAACATAAGGAAGAAAGACTGGGAGAAGATCCTCCCTGGAAGTATATCTCTGCACTGTGGCTGTTTCTCCCCTGGTTTTCAGCTTTTGGTTTCATGAGAACAAGCTTGGGGCTGTTCCTTCCTCTTGGCACATCAGGGATGCAATGTTTGAGCCTGCGAGACCTCTGTTAGGCCGGGCAATGTAAAGAGTTTTCCTTATCCTTAAAACAGCCTCTTAGTCCCGCACAACTCTTCCACAGGGTCATTTTAAAAAAATTAACCAAAAGAAAAAGGCCACTTCCTTTGGTAAAAGGTCAGGTTCGGCTGTAGACTACAGAAGACATTCCTTCAATTACTAATAAATTAATTACATAGATTAGTGATGTACATAGTATTTTCCTGTCCTGGAAAGCATCCTCATCCCTTTAAAACTTCTCAGTATATCCAAATCATCCAAATACAAACACATCTGGACTAAATAGAGCACCCTAAAACACTCCTCTTCAGCCAAAAGGGCTTTCAGTTCACTTAAGCCAAACTGAAGGACCAGCTTTTTTTTAATGAATGAAATCAAATGCCATCTTTCTGGGGTACATCCACCCCTTACCTTAGATGGTCTGTCAGAGGAGCAGTCTGAAGCCTAGGGCACTCCTGAGACCCAGGGCTATATAGCCACAGCACTCTTGTAGAGTATTTGAATTCAGCCTGAACTCATGGGACACAAAGATCTTGCCGCCTTTCCATCAGGCAATGTTAGTGCCCTGCTTGAAAGGACTTGGACCATCTCACGTATCCAGTCAATTATGTGATGTTCCTACAGGGCAGACAAGATACATGAGGACAGCAGGGACATGCATTGCACACTGGGCTTCCCAGGTACACTCACCCCTTAACACTTATGCAGTACTGTGTTCCCTTTCTCCCTCCTCCCGATAACCTTGGCCTGAATGGCTGGATTAGGCCAGAAGTACCCTAAGGCAGTGATTCCACAGGCTAGACTGCCAGTGCAGTTGGCTTCAGTCGAGGCTTTGAGACTAGTCCTTAATTAGTCCTGATGATCAAAAAGTAATTGGCCAATGCACTGCAGAGGATTTTAGCCCACCGTTCATGTCCTGGGTACCAACAGGTGCTGGTTTCAGTGAACTAGTGGTCTCATTCAGCAGAGCAAGCCCTAGGCCCTCCTGTTTGTTAGAGTAGCATGGCTATTTTAAATTCAAACCTGCTGTCTTTTTCTACTCTTCTTTTTCTATTGCTAAAAATGGTTTTATGACAGATCTTGATGGATATGAATTGTCTGCCATATGTTGTTTCCTTTCCTGACTGTTATCTCCATATGTCAAATGTACTTGGATCTGATGATCTCCATACAAATGATAACAAAACAAACAGACAAGGAGAGGCCAGACTACAGGGGAAACGAATCCCAATCGGAGAACTGAAATACCAGCAGACAGCTTTTCTACTGGAGACAGTGTGGTTTATGTGCTGTCACTCAAAAACACTGACTAGCTACTCCTTCCGGTCACTCTGGCACATTAGTTGCTCTCTGACTGCTAAGAAAGGCTGTGTTCAAGGGGAAATTCCCTGGAGATCCACCGCTCTGGTTAGGATATACAGAGTCTAGCGAGAGACCTTGTGAGTAAAGGTTGTTTTGCCTCCAGGATAATCAGTGCCAAGCTTTTTATATCTTGTTTTTCCCTGGTAAATTGGGTAAATTATCACAAGTGCCTCAAGTGACTTCAATTTACGAGAGATTTGATCTCCTAAGTCCCTTAGACAGTTAAGAGAATTGGATCCCTTCTCTCTTACAGTGATTGCCTTTCACTTTCTTTTTCTCCTTATCACATTTCCATTTTCTTCTGTATCTTTGAGATTTCTCTCATTCTCCAAGAGATCCAACAGCAAGGAGTATTTAGAAAGCAGACTATCATAAATATCTGATAATCCAAGACAGTGTCAGGTGGGAATCCTACCATGTTGCTTCTAATTTCTTTTTCCCTACTCATCCCAGTTTTGCTTTCCCAAACAAGATATGGGAATTCCTGATGCAATGAGCATCACTGAACATGGGGACACCTGGCCTGGCCAAAGTCTCCTTCAGGTCTGTTGCAAAGAGGACAGGCTACTCCCAGGGTGACACTCAGGATGGGTGAAGCAGTGTGCCACAGCATTCTTATCTCTGTGGTGGGAGCTTTCTTTGAGTCAACGTAGATCCAAAGTCACATTGTCCAGCCCCGTAACCATATCGGAGAGCTGCAAAGGAATCATCTTTCCAATGACAAGTATATGTGCAGCCCTGCTCCCTTGCTCCTGTGCCCAAACTTTCCACACAAGAGCAAGGTGCGGTGCCTTTCATTCTGGCTCAAACTGTGAGGAATGAAGTTCTTCCTTATGGGCCGAGGTAAATTTGTGCAGGTCCTGAGAAAGAGTCCACAGCAAGGTAAAAGTTAAACAACACATTTTAGATATGATAGTTTCTGATTTCCTCAAATTCTACTTCTCTGAATCCTTCTTTTCCTTCTTTCCCTCATAGTTATTGCCCTGCTGAGCTGCTCAAGAAACAAAGCGAAGTGTTGGAATAGAGATCTTTTCAAGGTTAAAGAAGACACCTTTCACTTTAACAAATAATGGTCTCCATCTGTTTAGCATCCCTCTCATGTGTCTGTAACAGATACAGGCAGAATTGATTATCTTTACTTCAGGCCTACTAATTAAAGCTCTTCTCTGATGTAATGGTACCACTAAAATTTCCACTTGGGTCATGTGTGTTTTTCTGTGGATCCTATCTTTTTTTCAGGACAGAGAAGATAACATTTAAGGTAGTAATATTTTTTAAGGGAGATCAGACAGAGAAGAAATGACAGGAGCTGATAAGTCAAAACAATCTACACAAAGGAGTTCAAAGATCTAGAATAATTCAGGTTGGAAGGGATTTTAGGAGTCCATCCAATCCATGGATAAGCTCTAAGTCAGACTCAAAAGTAGATCAGGTTGCTGAGGGCCTTGTCCAGAAGCTTTTAAGATCTCGAAGGATGGTGATGCCACAGCCTCTCTGGAGACTTGTTCCAGTGTGCAACTGCTCAACTTGCAGGCTAATACAGCTAATAAAGGGATTTATGGCTGGTATCTTGGAAAGCAGGGCTGGGAGTGGCCAGTATTTACTTGGGGCTCAGCATCTGCCCAAGAAAACTCTATGGCTCACAGGAGGAGCTGGTGATTTGGTGTTTCAAGCCTTTGTTCAACTACAAAACACATCAAGGATGTATATGCTTTTAAGGAAGCATAAATCAGCCTGTACAGCCATTTGATGAGACAAAAAAGATCTGTAACACGATTCGCCTTGAAGAGTCACTGTTTTGAGTCCAGTTTTGGGTCCACTTCCCAAAGCACCTCTTATCAGGGGATTGGCCACACTGCACTTGAAAAACAAGACTCCTTTACCACCTATGAAGTTACCAATATTTTACTGTCTTACAGTGTCACACATACTCGCTTTGCCAGAAAACACAGCTGCAGCAGGTTTCCTACCATCACCGTGATTATCTTTTCAGGACCTTACTGGGTGGTCCATGTCCACAACATACCCAAGGAGGGGGCAGTCAGTTTGGGTACAGCAGAATAAAGGAGCACCAAAAAGTAATCCAGATCAGAGAACAACAGATGAGGTATTGCCAGCTTCAGTGCCAAAGTCAATGTGCTAATATTGTGGCCTGAGTGTTGAGCCATTGCTGGAAGAGGTCTTACTGGAACAAGTGCTGACGCTTATATGAGCAGTCAGGCACTGGAGGGGGACTGAACCCATCAAGAAATGCCCCTTTCTGGCAGGCAGGCTACCACCTGCTAGTTTGAGTGTAGTTAACAGAGCTCAGAGGTTCCCCGTAAATCCCAGGTGAGTGCGTCACTTCATAAACCTTGGCACCACTTTGCCAGCTCTTGTGACGATGGTGGTCCCTAGGACCTTTCCCACTGGAGGAAAGGAGAGCGGCACAGGCTGTAGCAGGCCTTTGAATGCCCAGGAAAAGCTGGGGTGTATCTAAGAATTTGTAATACATGTGTTGTTTATTTGTCAAATTAGTAATGCCTGAGATAACGAAAAGCTTGCTGCTTCCCTAACGAAATCAAATTTTAACTGTTGGCTCAGCAGTCTAGTTGGGTTGCCTCTGTTCTACATGATGGTTGTCACTAAATGTGTATTTAGAATATTTAGAAATGAATGTAACTTATTCTTTTGAGCTAGCTGAAACAATAAGTTGATCCAAACAAAGTGAATGGACAGTACAACATGCTTGCACACACTGGACATTTTCTTTGTCTGAGTAATTCTAGCACCAACCAAACCTATGATTTCAGTATTTGGCAGTTCACACTTGTTAAAATTCAAATCTTCTAGGTCACTTGCTCGTTACCCACAGAAGTGTTCTGCCTGGAAATGCAATATAAGTAAATAAAAGATAATGTATGTAATTCAATTTCAATTCAAGAAAAGTGAGCCTGAAGAGCTTTTCTTAAAGCCATTCAGCTTTCCAGGACTCTGGTCTTCTTACCATGCTTTAACAACTGCTGTTAAGGAAACAAGCAGTTTAGCAAGAGGCACTGGGGTGTAGGAAGTGTCAAGGACCAATAAGGGATCAGTTTGGGTGGACTGTGACCATGCCAGCATCAACATTGAAAGAAAGCAACAATTTCAGACCCTCCTCCACCACAGCTCCAGTTACCAGGAGTCTGTCCATACAGATTTATGCAGTAAATAACTCTTAGTTTTGTCTCTTGTACATCTCTGACCATTAAGTACCAGCGTTACTGCCCTGGGGAGCACTTAATGTCTCCGTCTATTTTAATTTCATATAATTTTGGTTTGGTTATCTAGAAATGCAATTTCATGCATAGCTTTGTTTCAGTCAATAACACCTAGAGAGCTTGAAGTCAGTACACAAACTCCTTAAAGATAATAGTGCCCTGAGATTAAAAGAAAACATTTGACTGCTTCATACACTCAAATAGGAAGGAATTGAAAGGACCACTACCAGTATCAGACAAGCTCACCATTTAATTCTATATTTCAAGAGGCTGGTTATATTTTGTTGTCAAACTCTTGAAGTTCAATTCAGTACAGTTTCTGCCAACATACAGAGCACTTCAAATCTGTGCAATTATTATTTCGATCATGTCCTTTAATCAACATAAGATCTAGCATCACAGCCAGCATATATGTAGAACTCAGAAAGCTTTGCCACATCAGAACTCATGAACCTTCACAAGCTCTAAAAACCAGGCCTGTCTGTGACTGGAGAATAACAGAAATCATAAAGCTTCCCTAATTAGTGCATTCAGTTTTGGTGCCATCTAAAGACTGAAGCACGTAAGTCTTCATATTTCAAATTAATTCTACAAGACAGAGAGGAATCGCCGTAGTGCACAGGCAGCATCTGGAAAGGTGAGAGAGGAGGAACTGCTATAGCAAAATGTCTGTGGCACTAATGATTATGGCTAATGACAAGGTGTTGTAAGAGATGAATCGTCCAGAGTGAGTGAGTGTGTGTGTGTGTGTGTGCGCGCGCGCGCGCGCGCATGAGGCTAAAATCAAAAGGGTGAACTGCTAAACCTCACTTGAACTGTGCAAATTATTTCATATAAATAACTTCTTTCAAGAAGTTTATCTTATCGTCTGTTTACTCTTTACAAAGTGTCTGTTCACGGTTTTGAGATTTTTTCTGAAATTAATTCATCATTTGAAATTGTATCTGGGAACCTGTTAATTAATTCAAATTATCTACAGTTCATTCATAGGCTGTTTGTTGCAAAAAATTCAGTACCTGAAATTGTCTAGAATTCTAGATGAGTTGATATGCTTCTCCATCCCTAGCTGCCGTCCCTCATTAATTGCTAATAGTGTTTTTCAAAGGCAAATTCTATTAAAAATTCAAAATTCACTGTCTGAAAAAAAAATCACTCACCAGCTAAAATTCCCAGTGAACTGTAAGCAAGGAAATGCTCTTTTTTTTACAAAATTTCTGTGTGCATGTGTGCTCCTGGGAGCTCTGGCTTCCAGCTCCCCTCAGAAGAACATGGTGGGGACAACAACTAAGTCCGATAACAAGGGAGGACTTGCAAATGTCATGTCAAAGGACTAGAGAAATTAAAATTAAGGATACACTTGAGGGGGGAGTAGCAGTTTGAGCTTACATCTCTTAACATGGGAGACATTTCAGATAGATGCTTTGGATAACCTGAAGAGACATCCCAAGCAATGACAATCCCAGCGAGTTCATTTGAAACCACAAATGTTGATGGCAAGTTCACGAAAGGAAGCCCTTAATTGGTTGATTTTGCTCCAGTGTTAATGACAGGAAGTGTCTTGAATGTAGATGGTACAAGAGAAGGATGGTCAAATCCCATCCTGCTAATGCAGTAAATCTCCAAATGCCACAATATTTGGGATAATGACAACAATGCAGATCCTGCAGCAAGAGACTGTGGCGCTGCTGATGTTGAATTTTGTTAAGTAACATCTAAGGAGGATAAAATAACTTCCTGCACATATTTGAAGATCATATATAGCAGAGTTGCAAAAGGACGGTGTAAACAGTACCTAAATATAACAACATGTCTGTATTGTGCTGAGCCGAGTAAGTCAGTGACTCCAGCTGTGACACAGTGAGGGCTCACACATGCCATACATTTTAACAACATTACAGATGAGTTCCCTGATTCAGCTGCTTGGATGGGCTGTAAAAATAAAGTACTAAAATCGGACAGAGGATAACATGAGGTATCATGAAAAAGAGCTGATAATAACAGGATCTGTTAAACCAAGGGGTAGAATTGAAAGAGAAGGGGTAGGAACCACATTTTTGAGACATAGACATTCGGTTTGATAGCTGCTTTGCACAGAGGCAGCTAGAGGAATGCTGAGTTGGTCTTTTCCACACATAGCTATGATTTTCCAGCAGGCAGTGCTAGGAAAAAAAAGAAACTTCTGCTTTCCTGAGGGTAAAACAATCTAGCATTTATAATTCCCTTTCTATGGCAATATTTATGATTCCCAGAACATGGAGCTGCAAGGTCCCCACTCCTCTTAGTGCTCCTTCCTCAGACTACCCTTCCCATGCTCGGCACCGCTTTTGGTACTTACTGCTTCCTTGTCAACAATAAACCTAAATCCATTGCTACTGCTGTAGGTTATGGCATCACGTTGGACTCTCAGAGCTGAGGAAGCACGACTGACAATAGACAAAAATATAAATTAATTGAGATTTCCCTCCTCATTTGCAAACAACTGAGGGAAAACATAAACCTTGTCATATCTGAAGGACGGCTTAATACTACACTCCTAAATGAGACATGACTGAATCTTAATCCCACTGAGTGAAAGTTGACTAGTTCGTATTAATAGTTTATTATTATCTCTGATAGTTCCCCCACTCCAAATCCTTTGTGCATCATTTACATGGGATTTTTAAACGGCAAAGCAAAATCCATTTGGAGACATTTTCCCATTTTAATAACATTTTCACACACATCAGCTAAGTCAGTCACTGTTACAAGCTCAGCCTCCCTTCTCTGCAGAGATCAAAATTAAATGCCAGCTGATCTCCAGGGAGGCTACAGACTGAACCAAGCACAGCAAGCTCCTGTGGTAGATACTGATGCTCTCAGTGAATCCCATCACTACTTATTCATGTGCTTAGCAGTAATTCAACACTACATCTTTACACAAATCACAGGATCCCAGCCCAGCAATTTTTACTGAGGGAGTTTCTTTATACCCAGAGATTTGTCTTCACGCCACCGCACTCCAGCCTCTCAGATCCTCAGTGCCAAGTT
This sequence comes from Mesitornis unicolor, assembly GCF_000695765.1. NCBI lineage: Eukaryota > Metazoa > Chordata > Aves > Mesitornithiformes > Mesitornithidae > Mesitornis > Mesitornis unicolor. The sequence goes on along the minus strand of NW_010182342.1, from coordinate 38,449 downwards.
AGAACCTGTCTCCACACTGGATTGGGTGAAGAAGTAGCCCTGAAGATAACACAGGAGCTTAAACCTAAAGATGGGAGCTCTTTCAGGTCAGGAACCTAAGCAGCAGATGTCAAATTCAGGATTTTCTGTTGTGTGGACAAACTCAATTATAAAGCTTCTGTTTTTCAAGAAGTAGCAGAATATAACCCCCCTTATTTCTTCTTCCCACAGAACAGGTCTCTGTCTGTCTTTGCTGTGAGGAGCAGAAAGGAGAAGTAAAGACATCAGTATGCAACCTCCCTAATAGTCATGTCCAGCACTGCCCAGGGTAACCACAGCTGGCCAGAGCTCATCCAAAAAAGTACTGGGAACCCTTAGCACCAGCCATGTCTTTTTACAGGTAAGGTACTTCTTCCTAAATGCTGTGATCACATGGATCACACTCATTTTCCTGAGGATAACAGCCCACAACACCAAACAATTCAAGAACCTGTGCCAGCCATCAAGACCTCCAGATTTGGGCTGGCAGACAGTACATACATGTCCTTCTGAGGAGACCAGAGGGAGATATCCTCACTTGCAGAAGCAGAAAATGCGGTCACTTTAGGGATTCTTCCACAGCTACTACCTCCTCTCACCCCCCAGGAATATATCTTTTCTTAATAAACCCTATGCTGTTATAACCAAGAGCACTTGCTTTGAAAGTAATCCTTAAAGGAGGGCACGCTGCCATCACCCAGGACATGTTGCAGGACTAGAATCCAATTGGAGAAAAACATCAAAACAACCGCAGATGAGCAAGACTACTGTATAATAAAAAACCTTGTATTCCGTTTGAGGTAGGAAATGGATCAGATGTAGCAGGTGTTTTAGTTGTGAGTGCGTACAGAATCCTTGCCATCCATTCTGTGCTGCAGTTATGGGTGATCCTAAGACACCTGACAATTATTGAGGGTACAAATTGGCAAAGTTATAATTCCTACATAGGCTTAGATTTTGAAAAAGTAAATTTTATTTGCAGGTTGCAAGTGAACAAGGCTATGGGAAGTGGTATTTTTTGCCTAGCAGCTTTCCAAATTTATGCCAGTTTTGTAGGGTGAGGATTGTGCTCAGTCTCAGTGGTCCTGTTTTCAGACAAGAGGCAGAAGAACTAAGGAAATGTGCTAATGTGTTTTAGCATTTGCTAGTAACATTCTGTGATTGGGACTATTGTAGCATCTGAGCTAGTCTTGCTTTGCACCTTGCATAGACATTCATGCCTGAACAAAGGAAATACAAAATGCTCCTCTCTGGATTTGGCAGTGTGTTATAAGGGTTTGGCACAAGCATACATTTCAGTGTGAAGTGCAAGGCAACAAAGAATCCAATCCCATTCACTTCACAAAGAAAAGAGGGAAAAAAAAGAAGAGTATTTTGCACTTACCTAATGACAAAATTTGCCAGGTCTGAAGACTCCTTTTTTTAATGTTCCTATCAGCCTTGCTTTTAAAACAGAAAGAATGGTAGCTGAGGGCAACTAATAGCTTACAGGGTCAATCTCAGCATCAGGATTGAATGAAGAGATGAAAGAGGTCTAAAGGGAATTAAATCCCCGGACACAGAACTATGATCCTTTTGGGAATCGTTCCCATGGGGCCACTTAGCAACAGGCCACCATCCAAGCACAACACCCCTGAGAGCAGAAGAAAAACTTTCTTCTTTGTATTTTGCCCTCTCTGTTGAAAATACTGTTTTCAGCTTATTCCCTGGGGAGTCAGTGCCTCATCAGGAAGAAATAAAGGTGGCCAGCCTGAGAGCGATTGTGTCTCACGCTCTGTAAAGGCGCACATTTCTCTTATCCCCAGGAAGAAAATTGCCTCATTTTATATTCAGAATCAAATGTACTGAAATTATAAGCAGTGGAATAATTATGTTCAACATGACACACTAGATCTGACCTTAATAAGACTGCCTGGTGGCCTTAACTGTTACAGGACTGGTTCCTTCCATTTGCAGATGTGGGGATCACTTCCACATTACCCCTCTAGCAAAAATAAGTTATGTGCTTCTTGCATCATGTCCACATGCTCTGTGTGACCCTGGGGGCTAAAGAAATAACTCCTTCAGTTCTGCTGCATCTCAGTGCTGACTTGACCAATGCCACTAACATGGAAACACAGTAAACATTTACCTAGAGGGAGGAATAGACATAACTGTGGAGTTATTTTTAACCTTTAATTGTTTGATATTGAATTTTAGCAATTTTAGAAGAAACTGTGGTTCCTCTGACACAATGAATTTGCCCTGAGTGTTGATGGTTCCAATGCAGTAAGAACATACCTCTCTTGTGAAGGTCTTTGGTGTCAAAATCTGTCACATACCAAAATCTGCTAGCTTCTTCACTTCTGACCTCCAGGGCACATTGGTATTGCAGTGCCGCCCCCACATATCTCCACCATTGCTGCTCAGTCATGATCTATGCCCCCAACAATTTTAGCACTGAGTACCCCACGCGATGTAGACAACACATTTTTCTGGTGGGTTAAGTATTACAAAAAACCATCACACAAATTAGAATCATCTGTCTTTGCTCTGAAACTTCCCTGCACTTAGAGGACAGAAAGCTGCAGGATGGGAGGGAGAGGGAGGAACAGATCTGTCCAGGACATATTCTTGGGAGCCTGCAGATGTGGTTTTTAATCCCTTTTTTCCTTGGGGATCAGTTAATCAAAAGCACGTAAGAGATGAAAATCAACATCCCACCCTTCTGTTGAGTAACAGCAGCAGCTGGAGAGAAATGTGTGGATATAACTGAGATCTAACAACTATGTGCAAATTCTACTCTCCAGAGAGGTGCAAACATTAAAGTTTGGTTGAGAGTTCCCCCCCCACCTTCCCTGACAGAGGAAGTATTAAGGTTTCTGCAACTAAATATAAAAAACCAGGTTATTACAGTGCTTTCTTCCAGAATTTATGCAACCATTACTTATTACCAGTTCAGTTTTCTATATAATCTCAGATTTCTTCAAACCAAAGGCATGAGAGACACCTTAGAGCCCTGCATTTCTATTCCTTAGGTGTAAAAGAGGCACTCAAGTATTTTCTTCACAGGGATGCTGGATGCTGCAACTGCTTGGAAGGTATTTCAGAGGCTGTGGGTGTAGATGTTGTACGCCATGAGGACATGCAAAAAGAACTGAATTGTGTTTTCATCAAGAAATTGCATGTGTAAGGGTTAGACCAGGAGACTTGAAGAAAAGGTACCTGTGTCATTTTTTCAAGTCTGTCCTTGGTCTTCTAGGTGATGCTGAAAAAAGCACTTCTCTTCTAAATACAAACATTTCCCCAGGCATAGTATGGGGACAGTACTGCTGACCTTACAACTCAGGAGACAGGGAAAGCTGAATTCACCCTCATACAGAACGCTTCACAATTTGCATCACAGATTGTGTCTGAGAATTAACAGTGTCACTGTCCTGGTACAGCCCCAATGCATCTGATTTTTAGACTCTCATATAAAGCAAGGAAAGCAAAAGTCATTTTTGCTTTAACCAGCCTTGAGCAAACTCTGCCTGCGCCTTCTGATGCACACCTTGGAAAATGGTGACATGGCACATTGTAGTCCATGCATCAAGGACAACCACACAACATACCTCTACAACAGTAACAAGCCATAGCACCTCTTGCATGAAGCCCCATCCGTGTTCAGTGAGGTCTGCAAAACAAACCATAAGCAGAAACAAAGGTTGCAAGAAAACCCAAAAACTGTGTTGTACATTTGTCCTCCAGAGCTTCCCTGGCTTACCTGGCAGAAGTCCCTCAGTGCCTATGATCTGCCTCGCAGAGCCTGGCAGGACTGCAGGCACCTCATGGAAGGCTGTCACTCAGCGTTGCAGGTCAGGGAGTCATGTTCCCTCCCCTGGAGAAAGCCTCTGTCAGGAATTTTCCAAGCTTTAGTGTGTCCTTTCTTTCTGAGGAAGATCCACAATCTGATGTTGGAGAGGGTCTCCCACATTGCAGGAACTGGTCAGTGCCCTGCTGCTTCCCCTTGACAGGGGTTTTTCTCCTTGTCTTATTTTGCACGGCCTCAGTGTTTATGGTCTGTAGCCTTCTATAGAGCCTGCTCTTTGCAGGGCCACCACAGAAATGTCTGTGTAAATGTGAATTTCAATAGCCATTATACTCCCAGCAGCAACAATCCACATTGGGTACCTCAGAGCCTGTTAATCTGTAGCAGTCATAAGGCTACTTATCTCCTGTTCTTTTCAAAATACCTCAGCAGTGGATACAAAAGAAATATGGCAGGAGCTATTATCCGAAGTATGAGAGGGGTTTTTTTCTCTTTTTCTTTCTTTATTTTTTAATTGTATTTTATGCTGTACTGTTGCTACATTACCAAATGCCGCGTTCAAAACTAATGGCAAAGTTCACAAGAGAGATAAGAGATGGCAATCTCTCAAGTTTCTGCTAGTTTAAGACTCCTGGCCCAGGAAAGCAGCTGGTTGCGGAGTGATGTTGCAATGTCCCAGGGTGCTTAACGTTCTGTTTGCTAATTAAAGCACCCTGATCTGAAAGCTTTGAAAGATTTAGTTCAGAGCTTCCTTGGGGTAATTTTTAGCTCTACTGCCTATTTGCTGGTGAACGCTCAGCTCCAGGCTACAGGTGTTGAGCTACAAAAAGATATTTGGAGAGGGATGCTTGTGTGCCATGGACATAGGTGTTGTTAAAAAACAGAGAGAGATGTGGCTCCAGAGAGGCTTCTAGTGAGGATAACGAGAGCTAAAAATGTGCAAAGGAAAAATAAATTATGAAAGAAAATTATAATCTGGATTGGATTTCAGCTGCTGCCTCTAGGGCTCTTATGGTGAAAAATTTGGGATGCTGATTCACTTAACCTCTGACCACTGCTGACACCCAAAGTTGAAGCCATTTCAGCAACTAAAATCTGGACAAGAGCTCTCCCTGAGAGTCAGCCCTTATCCCTTTTCATCTCTCCAGGTGGAGTGCTGCTGAGAAACAGAGCACATTGCCCAGCCCCAGGAGATCTCACCATGTGGCCAGTGTGGCTAAAGCAAGGCCACGGAAAGAGCATTAAGGCACAAGCTCCACGATTAACCAGCTAGAAGTTGGACACTCTACGTTTAATGAGGGACTAAAGAAAATTCTCTGCTGTAGGATGAAGTGTGCCAGATGAAAGCAAAGGTCTGCCAGATACCAGCTAGGGAAATGCAACTGTGGGTTCAGGTTTACAAATGCAAAGGGAAGTCCTGGACTTACATGTCCAAGCACTCCTGGGTCTTGCAAATGGAGAATGATTGTGCCAATTAAGGCAGGACACAGAATAGTGCAGATGTGAGGAAATTAAGGAGATGCTGAAAGTTCTTAGCAAAGAGTCCCAAAAGATGGGAGTGATCTGGTTCTTGTGGGGAGATGGTAATAATAAAACTTTATTTTCTACATATAGCAATTAAGACACCTAACAGTTCTTTCAGTTCAATTTTAACAATTTGGTAAGCAAGAGACTCTCAGTCAAGACACAAAAGGCCAAGAAATAAATCCTCATATTTGTTGTCACTGTTTTTCTGGTTTATTTATCACAGAATGTTGATGAAAACAGCTGGCTTGCTGAACACAGTGGAAAAATAGTTTAGAAGCCCATGTCAAGAATACCAGTACAAACAGGGACCTTTGCATCTTTCTAATTGGAGCTGCAAGCATTTTTCAGTACTGGCAGATCTCCTTCAAACTTTTTCTGCTCCTCCACCTTAGGAATGAACCCTTAGGTCTTTCTCCATCCACATGTTTTTTCTAATTTTCATGAAGGTAAATGGGTGTCCCCTCACCACCAGCTAAGGAGAACAACGACTCTTACAGATGGGCCTGGAAATCTGGATCCAGAGGCTTGGAAGCACTGATATACTGCAGCAGAGGTAAAGAAGGGGCCAAGGACAGTGGGTTTATAGTGCACAGCAGGCAGTCTTCCTACACTGCCTGAACAAGACATTGCTCCAATGCTCCTGTTTTCTCTTGTTCTCACACCTTTGCACATCCCTGAAAAACTTTCTCATCCTGGAATTTCTGCTGGAAGGTTCAGTCTTAGAAATAAATCCTAGATTAGCAAAATGTGAAGCTTTTCAAACGCTGATTGCTGGATGCTGGGGAGGTGAACATGGCTAGGGTTTTTTCTGTTCTTACGTTTACATTGATGCATCCACCACTGCCACTCTCAGACAGCCTGAAAAAACTTTTGATTGGACACAGTGTGGCTGTTTCCTCGGTTCCTCTTTATAGAAGTGGTCAATATGTAAATTTATGTCTTAATAGTTAATAGCTGGAAAGTTCATTCAAAATTACCTTGCCAAGGCACTTAATGATAAATTTAGCTTTTAAGCAGGACAACAAGCTTATAAGCCTCTCCTAGTTAGAGGAAGCTCAAGGCACATTGTTGCTTCCAACTAATCCAGTCTGCAAATCTAAGCAAAAACTCTGTCTTCCATAAGCAGGGTTCCATATGGACCAATATATTCATAATATTCATATATTCATATATTCTGATCTTTATTTTGTTAAAACCATCCTTCACTGCTGCCACTGCTGCCACGCTACCAATGACAGACAGAGCAGCAGTGCTGCCTCTGTCACATTACCACATCGTTTGGGCCCTCACAAATCAATTTTAGGTGGTATTGCTGTGTAAATGTCAGCAGCCAGGGCTGTACTGTTGGGAAGCAGTCATGGTCTCTGCTCAGTCAGGCTGGCATTTTAAACTCGAGATAAGGAACAAGGGGATAGCACAGGATTTTCTCCTTTCCCGCTGCCAGATGTCTAAGAAAATTCAGTAAATGACAATGCTGGGCTCCTTGGAAGGTACCTTTAGTTCCTATTGAATTTCTGCAGGCACAGCCACATATAACAATAATCAAGACAAGACAAAATAAAAGCTAAGAGCAAGGCCTAGCAACCTTAGATAAACTGTGCTCCTCTTGCTATTGATCACCCCGGCACTGTGCTTTTGTTCCTAGTCAAATCTGATCAAAACATTGGAGAGAGAAACAGTTCAAGGATTTCTGAGAAATTAAGCCAAATGCTGTATACCTGAAAAAAACATCTGTTTGAAAAGCCATGGTCTGGGAGCAAGGAAATGAAGTTGAATTAAAATCTGACTTTCTTCCCCTGCCTCACCCTCCCTTACCCCCACTTCTACAACCTGGAAGGAACGTACTTTTGGTGTCTTTGTGCATCTGCATGAATGGCCCACTGCAGCTTGGCTATTATTTGCTTTTCCTGCCTCATGCGGATAGATATTCAGGAGGAAGAAAGTGTACTCAAAGTGCCTCAAAACATGATTTGGTTTACCTTCTGAATTATTGTTGCCAGAAGCTAATGAGCACTATCACCTAAACTCACTTGGTTTAACAAGATCTTCCACATGCCTGTTGTTGTGGGTACAGCGTATGCAAGCCAGAAACGAGAAATATTTACTTGGTTTGAGGCAGCCTCACAAAAGCAAGAGAGGCTTTTACAGAAATTGGGAGATGCAATGAATGAGCTCAGATTTACATTCAAACTTAACCTCAAATCCTCAAAGGCAGAGAAATTTGAGGAGGTCTTTTCAGCATGTTTTCTTGATGTCTGCTGGAGGTTCAGGTGCATGAATACAATTTTCTGTTGTATGTATGGGTGTGCACGCACCTGCTGATTATGTATGTAAACTCTGGCATGTGTTTATATGTATATTCAGGGCTTGCTCCAATGCATTTGGCAACACCGGTAAAGCTGTTTTCCAGTGTTTACCTAAGCAAAGTAATAATCCAGTTGTACTTACAGCACTTTGCAGCCAGGACACTTGGGGCACTGCAGAACAACAATATAAGCGTTTCAGAACACCATACAAACAGTATTAAAATAATCTCATAATGCAAACAAAATGTGCTGAGCTCCTGAGAGGCAGAGCAACGGAGATGTCAGAAAGGAATAAATATGTGGTTACAATGGTTTTCTTTCAAAGCACACTGTGAGAAAATGTGGTTTAGAGGCTTTCAGAGGGAAGAGGCAGTGGGGTGAGTTCCTAGCGCTGAAGCCCTCTCTGTCAAAGACTCACACTAAAAGCTGAGCTGTGTCTGGTGCTGACACGCAGTCACATTAAGCTGGAAGGAAGCAAGCCTGACGTATTGCAAGGATCAGCACCGCAAAGGGCTCTCAAGCAGCAGTATCAGCATGTGACAGTCACTCTGTCTCAGAGGAGACAGCCATCCCACTAAATGGCGGGCGTGTGAAGTTTACTCAGTCTTGTTTCCACTTACAAGTGAGGATTGAGGGAGTGACCTGGTAACCACATGAGAGCCATGTGAAAGGATGGCGAATGACACTTGTGACCCCAAAGGTGAGTGTTGCCCCAACAAACAGCAAAACCTGTGTTTTGTACCTGTGGCCCATCCCAGGTACAAAATATACACCCCCACTCTCCTCTATTTTTACGCTTGGCCCTTATCTTTCTGTGGATTTACTCAGAGAAACCCAGGTCAGCCCACTGGGAACACCAGCTCCCCAGCTTGCCTGCTCAGCCATCGAGGGGCCCCCAGCAAATGCTGTCAGAGCCGCTGTTATTTCTCCTATGCAATATCTCTGAGGACAGCACTGAGATTTTATTTTTTGGTTTTTTATTTTATTTTATTTATGCCATCAGGAGCCTTGCAGACAAGAACCTTGTGATTTGTTGAGAGACTTCTCCAAGGCTAGTGCTCCATACAGGGAGCTGCATCTGGTGATAAGCGCCTAGCTCCAAGGCTACTGAAAGCTAAATAAACCAATGTTTTTTTGTTGGGTAGCAAGCAGAGCTCTAAGCTGGATCCTGCCTGGTGCCTCCCTCATGTAAATTGTGGAGTTCCTGCTCAAATGCCAAATGTTAGAGCTGCCTTTTAGTGCCTGACATTGATTTCAATGGGGTGCAACTGCTGGAGCTTGGTTCTCACTGAATAAAGTGAAAGACCTTAAGCAAAGTTGTGTCTGGTGGAGTTTGGTGTAGCAAGAGGAAGGCTGAACACTGCCCTCTGCCTTTTCTACTCTATGCAATAGGCATTTTTCACTCCCAAACAGACTCTGGTAGTATTCCAGGAAAAATGCCAGGAAGCTCCCAAGAAGGAGCTTGGAGTCAGGGCTGAGTCCTGCTGGTGGTGTGCACAGTGAACTAGAAATACTGGTGGGAGGGAAGACTACTGGAGAGGGAAAAGCAGCAACCGGTAAAGCACCAGCACTGCACTGGAACAGAGCCTTTCAGTATCAGTTTGCTTGAGGAGGTACCAGGAGGCCGTGGACTGTGCTGGCTGTCTTGCAAGGGTCCCAGTGTCATTGCAGCAAAGAACCCCACAGCATCCTGCTGACTGTCCTGACAACTGTGTGTCAGAGTCCTGCAGTGTGTGAGACTTGATATAGTGTAAAAATAAAGCAAATACTTTAATATAATCCTACTGACATAAACAGAATCACAAATTTCACGTGCCAGTTCAATCACGAGTGTGACATCCGTATTTTCCCTCTAATTTAAAGAACATCAGATCATCTTGAGCCAAACTTTAATTGAATATAATCTGGTAGAGAAAAAACCTTCAGTGCATAAACAAAATTACTTGTTTACTTTATCAGAATAGCATAGAATACAAACTAGTTACCAATATTTGTACAGTGCTTAGACGATAACTGAGTGCTTGGGCTCTTGGAGTATCCTCTCAAGAAAAGGAGACAAAAGACGCTGTTCTCCTATCTTTGCATATCCTCCAGCAGCTGTCCCCGTGTGATGGGTAGGAAGTGGGTCTGCCTGGCAGGGGTCCTACTGGAATTTATCCTGTTCCACAACTGCCCCACCCCCAAAATATTTAATTGTTACCCAAAGGTGTAGGGTACTGTGTACCTCAGGTCCAGTACTCAGAGTTGGCACTCCCAAAGAAATAATCAGTGGCTGAGAGGATGAGAGCTCAAGGTAGTATTGAATCGAGAACCAGAATAGCTCAAAATTTATAGTATCAGAAGCATCAGATCTTCTCCAGTCTCTGTTTTAGATGGAAAAGTTCCTGTGGCAATAAAACAGCATCCCTGCAAGACTCCAAGCTAACCCACATAAGTCTCAATTTATTAGGCAGGACCATGCAGGAACAGCTACAGCAGCACTGTCATTTCAAGGTTAAATGTTTGAAATGATCTAATATATCAAGAGGGTGAAACATCAGGATATATTGGGCCAGCTGGTGTAATGAACCCCCCAAGGAGGACTGAATTCCACCTGTCCAGAATACCTTAAGTGCTGTCTTTTCTCTCCAAAGACCTCCTAGAATGCTGTCTCATGTAGTATTAGTGACATTAGACCTATATCTATGGCCTCTCTTCCTGTCACAGTCCCTACACATCACACATTGACATTGTCCTTTCCTCCAATGACATTTTTGACATCACCCTATAAGTAAGAAATAATGAAACAGCAAAGCAGCAAGCTATTCCAGGATGAAAACGCACAGATCTACCTAGATAGCAATCTGAGAGTTTTGCAGCCAGTTGATGTCTCCTGTAGATTTTTTCTTCAGATGGAAGCAAAAAGGATACATGGAAGACAGAGTCTCTGAGAGTCGAGGACACCTGGTGAAAAAGCAACAGAGAGTGTTCAGAAAGGTCCAAAGTTTGTTTTGTTCTTTTAGGGCACACTTATACTTTTGGATATTTGAATTAAACAACCTCCTGGGGCTTCCTTGCTCATTTTGAGAAATCCCTTTCTTATGTGAAACACCTCTCTTGGGCGTTTGGGCATGAGAAAGCGTAGAAAATGTGCAGCCTGGGAGAGAAGCCTGGAAAGGCCAGCTATTTTAGGAGAGGTTTGAAGATGCTGAAAGAGACCATCTATGACTCACTGTGAATGCTTCTGTCTTCCTATTGTTTTATTCTCCTTTTTCCCCTCCATTTTTCATGAAAAGAAGTGAAGGATAACAATCAGCAGTAACACAAATAGCAGAAAATGACAGATACCTGGAAACTAATAAAGGAGATGCTCTTCTAGGAGTGATCTGGAGTCCATAACAGTGTTGGAATCCAGAACAAAACCTGACTGCCACCTCACTCCAGTCTCTCCTTGTCAGATTCTCACTTTATTTTTCCTTGGTGTCAGCACTGCATCTATATAGCAGTGTTATATGTAAAGAAACAAGCAAAGGATTCAGTGCTGCCCAATTTTCTGAGGTTGTAGCTCAGTTATGACTCAGTCTTTCCTCGAGCTCCTTCTGCAGAAAGAGCTGAATCATGATCAAATAAGGAACATATAAATAGGTAACAGATAAACAGAGTGTGAAATGTTTCTCCTGGAATTTTGTTCATTCCTCAGTTATTACCCTCTGTTCATGTACAAACAGGTGAAAGGATGAGTACAAATATGTTCCAGGCTAGGCAAAGTAAAATTGATGGAGGCTACAGATTCCAAAGCAAATGAGATCTCTGAGGGCTCGGAAAGAAAGTCGCTGACATATCCGCTCAATATTCATTGAAATGAGCTCAGGGAACTTTGCCCAATTAAAGCCTGGCTGCAGGGGAAAGAAGATCCAAGCTGAACTCAGAAGAAGTGGTTTTCTGAACTCATGAGATCTAGGTCAAAAGAGACATAATTGGCCAAGGGATGCAGTATATTATAATGAAATCTTCCAGAACCAGTGTTTTGGAGCACTCTGGCTTAATGATGCTCATCTCTCACAGTTACACCAGTGAGGCAGTGTTATAACCCCTACAGCTATCTTAGTAGCATAGCTATACCAATAAATGCAGGCTCCTACAAACAAAGGGTACTTTTGACCCTACTAGACAGTGAATAACAATTAAGACAGATTCTGGTCCTGGTGACAGTAAATCTGGAATGAATCCACTGAATTCACTGAAACTTCAGTAGGTTTACAGTAGCACAAACTGTTTTCCTATATTCAGTTGCGGCACTGCAGTGTTACATTGATATAATCATACATCTTGTGTCCATTTCATTTGGAGAGAGGCAACTGCAGGCAACTAGAGTCAGCATTACTCATTACCTCCTCAGACTCCCAGTAAATGCTCCAGCACAGGCATGACTTTACCAGTGAAGGTTAAGCAAGCAATGTCCTTTGCATCATCATTCTGAACAATGCCTCCCTTCCTGGTACTGAGACACATTGATACAGTCAGTGGCAATAACATCCTACATTTCTGTACCACCTTTCATCCCAGAGGAGCCAGTGAGGGATCCAGTTTAGTGGCTTCAGTGGAACACTTTGACTCTCCTTTGCTGCATGAGAGCTTATTAATTAAAGATATTTTCTAAATCAGCTCTTGCAGCCTTGTTATGCTTGCCATTTCTGAGAAGCCCTTTTCAGGAGCCTATGCGGCTCAGTCTGAAGCTCTGTACAACAACATCACCCACTGACCACCCAGGAAACATCTTCAACTGTAGCTATGAATGAATGTGAAAAGCTGTCACTTTGCAGGTGAAAATCAGACAAACCTCACTGCTTGTGCTACACTGTGAGATATAACGTGGGTCATGAATCTCAAAACAATGAATAAATGGCCTGAATTATCAAATATGAAATTGGAAGAAGAATATACAGAGACCCAGCCTAAAAGAGAATCTAGGTCAGATGGAGGCCAGACAAAAGCTGTGCATATTCGTCATGTTGCATTCTCAGACTACACAGTGAAAGTCTAATACGGTGTCATGGTTTAGGGCTGGCTTGGCCACTAAATCCTGGACAGACTCTCTCTATTAACCCCTCTCCCCTCCCCAGAAGGAAAGAGAAAAAGATTAAGGGAGAGAGACTTTACAGGTTGGAAAATAAAACTAACAGATTTAATAAAACAATAATACTAATACTACAGGATAATATTGTAAATAGGAAACTAATGAAGTATATATACAAATATGTACAAATATATACAAAACCAATACAAAATCCTCCCCCCACCTTCCACCAATGACATATACGTCACCAGAGGCTCTGTAGAGCAGGGCACTGGAAACATCCCAGACTGGACTCAACAGAAGGTGGGAGCAGGATGCAGAAACACACAAATCAGGATCAGAGGCAGATTAACCAGCAGGGTTCTGCTTGGAATTTGGCCATTGCAGGATTGAGACAGAAAGAAAGGTCCAAGATGGAAGAGCTCCAAGATGGAAGAAGGATTGAGACCCTCATGATCCCTCGGCTTTATACCAAGTATGACGTATGTGAGATGGAATACCTAGTTGGTCAGTTTTGGGTCCACTTGCCCCCCTCTGTGGATGTAGACATGGCACCCATGGTGAGACAACTGGCCTTGAGATTATCACTTCTAGCAGCAGTATTTGAAAAAACATGCTGCTAATTTCAGCAAGTTCAGCCACTTAGAAGGGACTGAGCTGAAAAGTAAAATCACTAAATAGAAAATTAGTTCTATTTAGCTCAAAGCAGAACACATGGAGAGGAAAATCTTCCGTGTAAGATCTGACTCTCCTCTGCCTCCACTTTTGATAATAGCTCTCATGGCAATGAAGGCAGAATACAATTTAAGTGAATTTGATAACTACCTCTGGAAACAGGGGAATTAGAGCCATTAGTAAATCTTTTCACCTCAGAACCTAGACAAACAGGATCAAATTGCTATCTGGTGTAAACTAATTGGATTCCATGGATTTACAACCTCAGACAAACTTTAGCCAATAAAGAGAAGAATATAAATGTTTTATTCTGACATTTGTGACATCATAAAGTTAATATAGCTGTGCAATGAAGGGAAGATTTTCTGACCACATTTGTCTAATTTAAGTCTCATTTATAATAGAAAGTAATTAAACACATTCCATGAAATTTGAGAGAACAGAAGAGAACGCTGAGGAACGTCACTTCATTCGTGGGACAGAGATGTACTTTGTTGTTTCCTGCTGTTTATCTTTTGCTCTGCAAGCAGGAGTTCTCATTTATGTTCAGCTATCAGCTGCCAACCTAGAGCCCACTGGAAGATGCATATCATTTCCTGAAGGATCTTAATAAACACCACCACTGGAGAGACATTTCACACTTGGCAGTTCATCTGTCAGAGCAAGAGAGAACTTCAAATCATTTCTTTGACCATTCTGCAAGTATCTGTGGAAGGAGGCTAACACTGAGAAAATAATAGTTAAGGAAGGCACAAGTTAGTGAGGACTCACTGGCTTCATTAGGGAGTTCAGCAAGCTCAGGGGTGACACTTGCCTTATCACTGATTTGCTATGCCAAGTCCATCAGACCAGTTGAAGAAAATTGAAAGAATACCACTTCCTCACAGTGAACAACACAGTGCTACTAATGGCATCCTATGGCTCTGGGGTGCCACTGCCAAACCTCTCTTAACCATGTCATGGAGGGCAGAGCATCTGCAAGGGGGAGAGTGGACCGAAACAAGTGCTTGAATCATATAGAAGAGTTAAGAGTTCTAAGAGTTCTCTATCTAAGAGTTAATAGAAACCTGCCTCTGAAGAGATGTCTTCTGTTTCTCTCAGAAGCTCTGGAAGTTGCTGAAGATGTTCCAGTTTAAGAATAAAGCCATGTGGCACACATGAACCAAGTGCGGAGATGTGGAAGCACTCACCCACTGCCCATGCCCCTCTGGGCTGTCCTCCCACTGCATCGTTTATCTGGTAATGTTCCTTTCTCTCCCTTTTCCCATCTCTCCATCAACTTTCCCCACTTCTTGGAAGAAAGGAAGAGTGGGACAATAGCAATTTGGGAAAAAGGATGCCTGACTTACAAATCGGCGACAGAAGCTGAGGTACGTACGGATGTTTTGCAGTCCCTTCCCAGTGGAGAGGCAAAAGAGCAAGGAAAGGCATACATACATGGAGTCTTAGGAAAGGTGTGTGTATAAGCAGTGTATCTGAGGAAAGGAGTGACTGAGAGGATTTTTCTCCTGACACCATCCAGCAGAAGCTCCTGGCAGCTTTCCCCGTGGCATAGCACTCCTTCAGCAGCTTTTCCCGCAGCATGGCACTGCAACCTGCTCTGGGTCAGGCACAGCAGCAAGGAAGATGCCTTCACTTGAGATTATGTACTGCAGTCTGAGGCAGCTGTTCTGAGTTTTGGTTCTGGTGCTGGGGAGTAGAGATGAGAGCAGGGAGAGGAGCAGCGGCCTAGCTTGGTTCCTCTCCTGGAGTGGGTTTATTCCCTTGCATGTGTTCCCGAAATTTGGGTTTGTCTGTGCATGGAGCACATCAGTCCTGACCGGAGTGTCAGTGGGTCTAACAGTATTGCCTTGGCTTTAGCTAAATTTAATAAATGGGTCCTCTCTGACAAGGATTTCTCTTTATTTATTAAGGACTTGCTGTTGAGAATGGGAGGAAGGAGTCCACTTCAGTGCCCTGCAGTCACATACATTTTGTTTTAGGAAGTCAAGTTGCCGAAATTTTTTTTCACACCTTATTCTTTGCTTACAACCCTTGCCCATTTAAATGCTCCAAGCACCGAGTCTGGTTGCCTAACTTTGTTCTTGGTGCCCCTGCAGCACTGCAAGGCTGCAGCACTTCCTGTGAAATAGGAGCTCCATAAAAATGGACACGTATCCTGCAGTTTATTCCTTCTTTGGTTTTGCCATGGATGTCACTACTTCATCACACTGCATGTTCATCTCTCCCAGCTACTACCAGCTGGTAACTACCCAGTATGAGGCCTTGCTGGTGTTGCTGCCAGGGAGCGCACCCGCGTGCACACACACACACACACAAACACAAAAACACACATACACTGAGAAATGTAGCTCTTCTCACTCCAACACCACTTTGACAGCAAGGATGCTGTGACTTTTTTCTGTTCTAAGAAAACAATCTGCCCATCAGCTTCACCAGCTCATGAAACACTTTCCTGGGCAATTCTGTAAGACCTGCTCCATTCTGCCAAGAGTTAATGTGGAATGAATATGAAATACATATTTGGAAGACTGACGAGGGTATGACAAAGCTGGAGGCTACTGAGCAATATCTGGTCCTGTGAAATGTGGACCTACTGTGTTTTTTGCCCCATAGCTAAACCTAGCCCTGAGCCTCACTGGCTGGTAGAAAGGTGAAGTGCAGGGTCTTTGGACATATTAAGGTCAGCAAATTGCAGCAAGCCATAGCTCAAAGGTGAGAGTGGTTTTGCATTCCTTCTTTAAAGCTAAGTGCTAACCATGCTGAAATACAACATTATTATTATGCAGTCTGGCAAGATTTCAAAGGTTTTATTGAAATGGCATTTTGTTATGTTTATTAGATTTGTCAAAAAGGCATTTTATGTTGTTTATGAGATAGCATATAAATTTATGAAACTTTAACATTTTTTGTCAAAAATAGCCTTTACTGAAAATCAAATAATGCAAGTAGTAAAATCTCCCATCAAACAAATCCAGGCAAAATTTTCCATCAAGCAAGGTGCAGACACATCCACAGAACAATCTGTGAAATACTGTCAATGCGACCTGCCACATAAAGCAGCGGCATAACTGCTGGGTGCACGCAGTGAGGCTGCACTGCTCCCAGGTGGGTACAGATCTGGCAGCTCTGTCTGATGTCCTCGCCTGACTGCGAGTGTGGAAGTTGCAGGCCATCTGCTCATTTTGTTGCCCTAGCTTTTGCAGGAGGAAGGAAAGAGCTTCTGACTGAGCAAGTGCGTTGCTGTCCATAAGAAACACTTGTCTTTCTGGGCTCCCGAGCAGGACTGGCTGGGGTTGACATACTGCACAGGAATGAGCCACAAGCACATTCTCCACCTGCTCTCTGCTTTTGTCTCCACTCCAGAAGACACTTCTGCAGGTTTTTCTTCGTTGTTGCTGTATTTGCTTTTCATTTCCTGCTCTTCATTTCTATCTTCCCCCCACTTTGAAGTAAAAAAACTGCCGAGTATTTCTCCTCAGAGAGCTCCTTTCTGCTCCTCATTTTTTTTCCTTTGTTCATCCTCTGCAATACCTTTAAGACAATGTGAAATGCTTGATCCCTTCCCTTTTCCTTCTTACTTAGGATAGTGCACTCTGCAATTGGTACTCTCCTCCTTCTTGGAGATAGTGATGCGGCAGCAAGACAGGCTGAGGAACAGATTAAGTCATTACCGTGTCAGCTAGGGTGCCTGTAGTAGCCATGATATTTCCAAAATGATGATTTTGGAATATCATTCCCAAATCTTTTCCCCAGGTGAAGAAAGGCTTAGCAACAATAAAATGCTTTCCACACTGCCTTCCCTTTTTGCAAAGGAGCCATAAAAAAGCTGGAAAGGTGGTGTGGGTGAGAGGCATTGGGAAGCTAGGCAGGAGAAATACATGGAGTAAAGAACTGGAAGAACAGTAAGGATCAGGAGGGAATGCAGACAGCCCTGTTCCTGTGTTGAGGCAGGCTGTCCTTCTGCTGGAGGAGTTCACTCTGGCATGAATCAGGCCCTGAAGGGAAGAGAAGGGAGCTATTTGCAAAGCAAAGGACAGACAAGGGAGATGTGGTCACTTCACATGGCAGAACAGTACTTTCAGAGGTAGAGCATCACTTCACCAACAACCTTTCTGGACCTGCTTTGTCTTGCACTCGGTGAGAAGCTGCAGCACTGTCTTTGCTTGCTGTTCTCCTTTATTTCACTAGGGGAACACATTCAAAGCCCAGTGCCAAGCAGGGTCCTGCAATAACCTCACTAGACCTGAGCTCTGATGATGCCAAGGGTGTGACTATGATCAGCCGAGTGGTATTTAATCTCCTTCCATTTTCACACATCTTGCTTTGGGAAACATATCTCATAAAATGCCATAGGAGCTGAAAGCTGGTAGTTCCCATCAAGCAGTGAAGTGCCTTATTTATCACAGAATCACAGAATATTAGGAGTTGGAAGGGACCTCGAAAGATCATCCAGTCCAACCCCCCTGCCAGAGCAGGATCACCTAGACTAGGTCACACAGGAACACGTCCAGGCAGGTTTTGAATGTCTCCAGAGAAGGAGACTCCACAACCCCTCTGGGCAGCCTGTTCCAGTGCTCTGTATTATTGTCCAAACTCTCCCTAGCTGAATTATCAGTAGACTTGGATGCCTCTCTTAAGCATTTATCTAACTGAAAGTGCTGAGCTGTCATTAGTTTGATTGTGGTGGAGGGCTGTGCTACAGTGATTGGCTTGGATAGCATGAAAACATTAAAGGCTGGGAGAATAGGGATGGCGAGTAAGTGATTACTATGCAAATATTAGGGGAATAATCATTGCCAAACAAAACTTCCCTGGTATAGATGCTGCTTTGAGCAAACATAGCATCAAAATGGGAGTTACAAGCCAAAAAGACTGGAGTAACTGCCTATCTCTTGTTGGCCTAAAATAACATCAACGGTAGAGCTTGCAGAAAACCCCAAGATACATCTGAACATAAAGTCTACTACCACTATCTTGAGAACCCTCTTACTGCAGTGATACAGCAAGTTAATGCTGTGCTTAGGGAGCATCTTTGTCTAGATCTGCCCTGGCTGTTTGCATAGGGAAAAGATACTGGATTTACAGGAATTTTACATTCTTGTGGCCCTGGCTAAGTTAGGACAAGTCTTCTCTTTGCCACCAGCACCAGCTACAGCCTTCACACCACCTTCTGCACTAAATATCAGACCCAAAGCCTTGGAGAAGAAACAGGTACCTGGAATATCGCCAGAGACCTTGTTTACAGCCTTGGGGCTTTTTCCCCTTTTTTGCTTAGAGTTTCATTCCTTCATTGTTGCAATGAGCTATATCCTAAGTAGATCTTTCTCCATTCATTCATTTTAGTATATACTCCTGTGTTTCCAGGTCCCTCCAGGAAACTCTGGACAGCCTGCTTTCCCTGGGTATATGATGACCTACAACTTCTGGATGGCCTCTTATGTATGCTAGGTTGTAAGGCATGACATAGCATGTGAGTTTTTGAGAATATGTATTCACAGGCTGTGTTTGGTTACACACACCATTAGCCGAATCCCATTAGCATGACTCTTGATTCAGCGAGAGCCTACAGGTAAGCAGATGAATCAACCCTGACATGAAGCGTTATCATATGGGACATCAGCACAAGGCCAAGCAGAAGAGTTCAAAGTATACATGTGTCCACATAAAACTTAATACACTGTAGCTCATCCAAAGATTTTCGTATAAGCCATTTTTTAAATGAATCCAGTCTATGAAAAGTGAACATTGACTGGCTGTAGTTCACTGTGTGAATTCAAAGTGTTTCAGGTTTGTAAGAAGAGAGTAGTACAAAAGCACAAATAGAATAATCCGGCCATTAGGTAGCGTTTGTCATGTAGCTGCAAATAACTGAGGAAAGCACATACACGAGAACCACAAAAGAAAGGAGGATCAGAAGGAATGTTAGAGCTTCTTCCTCTTAAGAATTTATTTAATTTACTGATCTCTTGAGTTTTTTAATTGAAAATAAAAGATTACTGAAAGGCCTTCATGGTTCTTGGATGATATATTGAGGATGCTGTAACTCAGCACTTTGGGCTGGTGCCCTTTGGACTGAATGTGATCTTGGCATAATCTCAGTACCTTCCACCAAGATGCACCCCATTATCACAGTGCTGATTTTGCCCTCTCCTGTTGAGGCCACATAACTGTGCTTGGCAGTTATGAAAGAAAAGTATAAAATAGAAAAGAAAGAGAAAGAAAGGTATGTCTGCAGCTTCATCAATTTTATTCCACTCTGAATGAATGTAGAAAGCTTTCAGGCAAGGTTTTGAAGTGAGGCAATATTAAGCCACCTTTTTTCAAAAAATCTAGCCACACTGACCCTGATACAATATTCTCCATATCACTTCAAACACCAGGATTCGTAGTTGATCTGACAGGGCTTTCATAGGAGGCTGACCAAGCACTTTGAGGTCACAAAGGTCTTGGAAACCAGATGTCCTCAATATCTGAGTGTTGCTAACAGTCCAGAAGAGTTTCTGGTACACCGGGATCCTCACTGTATCTGTGGTAACCTGATATCGATTACCTTACCAAAGAGAACTTGCTTCAGACACAGAGGTGGCTATTGCCATAACTGGGGAAGACCTGAGATCCACCAACATTTGGAGCACGTGGGAACAACTCTACTGCACTGTGCTTTAAGGCCTTTATAAAGAAATCAACAGGGGTGGAGAAAAAGAAATGCTCTGAGGGAGTCAACCAGCCCTCCTCAATGCAGCTTGCATGCCTTGTGACAGGGTGGGAGCAAGTATCTGTTGGCTCAGTCCCACTTCCCCATTCCTTCCCTCCATGCTTCTCCAGATTTTTTTGCATCCTTTTCCTGAGTTTGTTGAATCTTCTGCCTGTGAACCACGAAGCCTTTGATGCTCCTGTAAAATAAGCAGAACGAGTATGTGAGAGACTGGATGGGCTCCCAACGGCTCCCTGGACCAGCAGCTTGAGGCAGAGCAGCTTGTAGCCAAACAGATGGCAGCATTCAAAATACCTGGGTTCCTCAGAGCAATGGGCTTGAGTCTCAGCAGGGCCAATTCAGTCAGCTATTCTCAGGTGCTGAACTGCAGTACACATATCTTCCTGTCTCTAGATAAGACCTTCACATGCTGAGGCTGTGCCTGGTTAGTATGACTGCAATGCACTTTATAGCACTTGTGGTGAAAGCTGGGTTTTCCCCAGTGTTTTTGGGAAATGTTTCTACCACAAATGAGCCAAATATCTAGATGGCAGGAATCTTAGACCTTCTGGGGAGTAAGTTTCCTAGGGAAATATTCAATAGATAAGATATTCCGCCATGTATATATCAATATTTACAATTTCTAGGACCAAATCTGAAGTCTTACTGAATAACTGGAAGAACTCACACATATTTTGACAATGATAGCAAGCACTTCGGGCCTCGACTCTAATTTATAATGTGCTTTGGGATTAAAGGTGCCCTATAGATGTAAGATTATTAATAATAACAATATCATTGCAAGTCCCAAAACAGAGAGCTAGGAAGAGATACAGGGTATTCTGCATGTGTATTAAACCAAACATAACCACTACAAGAGATCAAGTTGTTCTTGTCTTTTATTAGAATGAAGCGGAGAAGCAGCATGAACAAATACAAGTCAAAAGACCCTCTGGATTAAATATACCCCTGATTGTTCTTGCAAGACAGATATCAAATTCTGTGCTGTTTTCTAGAGGTTGATTTTTAATCTACCGTCTTCATCTTATTTTACAGTCAGCATTACTTCAAGCTTATTACATTTGTAACAGGATACAAATACAGCACCATTAATTTAATTTTATTTACATTTCAGAGTTATTCAGTTGGAATAAATTGAACACAATTTGATTGAAACTGTCCTGCAGGACTGACTTTAAGCACATACAACAAGAGTGCTTTATAAATAATGGCAGTGTTTAGTACACAAAAGACACTCTCTTGGACTGGAGGATTTTCAGTAGTCATTAGCAGATGAGGGAAAAACAACATTGCCAAGAACAGAGCTAAGCTGAACACTTGTGCTCTGGAGCCCTCTTTTCATTGCATGCGTCTTCAGAAAAAATCTCTGCTGCAGAGCATGTTGACTTCCCATGCATAGCTCTGTCTGTGACCTACAGAAAGCAGTTGCCACCTTGGATATTTCATTAGAACAGCAGCTTCAGGACTCAAGTAAATCTTTGCAGTGAACCTTGATAGAAAAGGAATGAGGAATATCAGTGTTTGCTTTGCAGTGGCCCTTAGAAATCTTAGTCAATGACGTAGCAGCTGTTGTAAAGTCACCCTGAAGAACCAAAAGACCATCCCTACCTTCCAAAGATGATTATCAGCAAGGCAGTGGATGTATCTGGGCAGACAGGGCAGTGGATAGGACGAGTGGACTCCCTTTTGTCAGTGTGATGGGGAGTGGCCAAACCACTGTCAAGCTCTTCATTGGCAGCATAGTGAAGGAGGGTTTTCAACAGAGATTTGGAAAGATAATGAAGGTCTTTCATTGCTCTTTACCAAGATTCTTCCCAATAACAGCAAGGAAAGAAGCACAGAAGTGTTGCTATAAAAATGTTAACAAGTGAGAAATAGAGACTGACGGAATGATGAGAAGGGAAACGACACTGTCATAGCAAAGGAGAGCTCTTTGGCAGGGTGGGAAGGGCCTTGACAGGAAAGATAAATAGCTTGTGTTTGATGGGCTAAAAAAGAGGAATGTAAAGAATCTGTAAAATCCTCTAGCTGGTGGATTAGGAGGATGATCTTTACAGCAGTATTTTGCAGGGATGTGCACAGACTGAAATTACACTTGCAAGACCAAAGAGAAGCGTGTTTTAATCATCAAAATGCAAGATAATTGAATTTTACCTAGGTTAGATAAGGTCTTCTGATGCTTTTAAATAGGAAGACTAGACTACTACCAGCATCTTTCCTATCTTGCCAGGAAGTGAAAGGCAGAGCTCTGAAGCATTTTTTTGCTTCTGATTATTATTAAATTTTCACCTGAATCTGTTTTGTTTCAACTTCCAACAGCCTGCAGCATCCATCAGACAATCCCATTCACATGTGTGGGAAAAGGACATGCTCTCAAAAGGTGCAGGCTGAGGGGTCTTTGGTGTCCTGTCACCTGGCTAACTGATCTCATGGAAGCCCTGCAGGAGAGTTTGAAGTTGTCACTGTTAGGACAGATAAGTAAGATTTGTTAGTGCCTATTTGGTGGTGCCTAATAGGTAGGCACTCCAGGTCAACTCCTTTACGGAGCTAGCAGAATTAAAAGGGGATTCCGTTTCAGACCGCTGGGATTTTTCTGATCTGTCACAGTGAGACATCTGATTATGAAGAAACAGAATTGCCATGTCGTACCAAACAAATGGACCATATAGTTTAACAATCCCGCTGTGATAGTGCCTGGTGAAATGCTTCAGATTAAGTACAGGGAACCTAGCAGAATTACTTGCCAACAGGGGAAGTTTCTTTTTAATTCTTATCAGTTAGCAACTAGCCTGGGCCCTGAAGCAAGAGGGTTTATGTCCTTTCATAACAAAAGAAAATATGTATTCTATTTAATGAGAACATCACCAATTACATTATCCATATAAATGTCTAATCCTTTTTTTAATTCCTACTAATCTCTTAGGCTTAATGTTATCTTATGGGAATGAGCTAATTAGACATTGTATAAAATGTATTTCCTTTTAACAGTTTTATATTTGCTGGCTTTTATTTCCATTGAATGTCCCCTTGTCCTTGTATTCTGAGAGGGTGAATAGAAGCATCTGTTTTTCCTTCTTTTTACCACCTACATTTTCCACATCCCAATCATAAACCTCCTCTCTGATGTACAGTTTTCAGTGTTTTCAGACCTTCCCCATTTGAACACCATATTTACGTCATTTTGCAATTTCTGCCACTTGTGTCTGAGAGCCTTTACTGAGTATCCTTACCAAAACAGGAACCCAGAGCAGGGCAAGAAGATTGTGCCATTGTCTTAAACAAGGGCATTACTATGACTGCAGATTGGTTTTCCCCATACTCTAGGTAGACTGACTCTATTTGAGTATTTGATCATGCCATTATGCCTTGAGTGAGGAAATCCACAGCTGTCTCCCTTGCAGCACCCCAGTTCCCTTCCTGAGGTGTTACAGCTCAAGAAAACACAGTGAGGCACCTGGGTGCCCTCCATCATCCCTTCTGGAGGCACTCCAGCATGGGAATGGGCTCACCACTGACACCAGCTCCCGTGGGTTGCCTCTGCCATTGCTCTGCCATCTTCTCTAGATGTAAGGAGACTCCACAGCAGCATCAGATCCATCTCTTACACTTCACTTTCCTCTTCCTTTCCTGAAGAGTTAAAAAGTGGTCATAGCGGAGATTAAGGAGGCATCTTGCTGTCAGTCTACCAAACTAAAAACTGATTGCTTATTCCTATGTTATGTTTCCAGCCCTTTTGTGGGCATCTGATGGCTCCTCCTCTCACCTTTTGCCTGCCTTGCCTTTTTAACAGTATCTTGGTAGGGTGTTTTGATATGTGTTTTTAAATGACCAAATAAAATTTGACAATTTGTTCACATCCCATACAACCCTGCAGTGGTACTGGAGGCATGATAGTAAAGCTTAATTCTTGCTGGAATATAAAGAGCCTGTATGGAGCAGAATATAGAAATTGTAAAGGATTTCTATATTCTGGATTCAGTACAGCATTTCTTCTGGCTCTCATCCAAGCTTCTCCACATTGATTTTTTTTTTCAGAGCTTATACAGGAAGGCAAACAACCTTTCCATTGAATCCAGAAGTAAACTGATCACAAGCCAAATATGAGTCCTCTCTCTGCAGCTATCTGAACCATTGCAGCAGCATTTGTTGAATGTGCCTTTATTTTTCTGGTTTTAATCTGCAGTGTGCTGACATCCCCAGAAAGATCCTTCTTAATGGACTTTAATAGCAATGCAGCACTAAACTTATATAGCACCTGCCACACCAAAGCATCCCAGTAGACTTCTCAAATAATAGAGTTTAAAGCTTCTGCTTTCGCAAGCCAAAGACAAGGCTCAAGAGAGCAAAATTAAGTTTGGGTTTTAAAATATTGACAAGCTCGGCATTATTAATTTCAAGAGGGGAATTCATCACTGCTGGAATGGATTGCAGGGTAGAAACCAGGGGAATATCAGCAGAGACAGCACTGATCAACTTACAACTGCACACCTGGATAGGAACCCAGGAACGAAAACCTTTGTTCAACATGCAACAATTGCATGTTTACAGCTGCTTAACCCACTGTAATTAAAATAAGTCATCCACAAAAGTGACAGGAAGTCTGAAATAAGGCTTGCTCTATGTAATTTTGAGCTTTCATGCAGTACCTTCTATGCAACGGTCTCAAAGCATTCTACAACTATTAACGTGTTACACCTCTGTGGTTAGCAAAAGCATTGTAGTTATTGCAAACCAAGACGCATAAAGATCAAATTATCTGTGCAAATGAATTCAGAGTAGTACTAACACCAGAAACCCAGGAGCTCTGGTTCTCAGATATCTCATCTACCCCTTAGACAACTGAGCTTCTGAAACTCCAAGAGGCCAATGTGTCACATGTGTGACTTCTCTTTCACTTTGGTCCTAATCCTAAAAATGGTTATATATGTGCTATTAAGGCTACTATTATTCTAGCCTTTAACTGGTGTAAAGCAGATGTCATTTCCTTCCATCAACTGGATTCCACGTCTTTAAAGCCAAGGAAGCAGAAGAGCTAAACCTTGCGTTTCCTGAGCTGTCCAGTCTTTCAGAAATAAATGAAACAAGTTGGAAACACCTTGCGGACCACCTGAAAAAAAGAATACAAGGAGATACGGAAATGTTTAGAATGTTTATGAATACAGTTTAACAGGTCCTGGTAAGCGATTTTACCTCTTTTCAATGGAATAAGAAACTATTTCTCAGCTATCTGCGCGAGCTGATGAAAGCTGCTTCTGAATTGTGGCTGCAAAGTTCAAGACAGGTCACGCTTTCCAATAGGAAATAAGGCACATGCTCTCTGAATATTACAACTAATATATACTTTTTGGTTTCATATCTTTAAAAGTTAAATGCATCTTCAAATGATCACAGCTATATTCTTATTCTCAAGTTACTTATCACATGTCTAATAAAGCTGTGAGCACCAACCAGTGCATCAAGATACAAGTTCCCATTTGAAACTCCTAAATGTTTTTTTTTTATAATGGCAATAAACTATTTTGATTCAGACAGCATAAGTAACTTCAACTTACAGTTATTATACAGAACTGAGCTTGGAAATAAGGCATTTTTATTTCTCTTCTGTAAGATTGCCCTCCTTGATTTTCAAACCATTCTCAGACATTTTGCTGGCAGGCAAAAGGTGACATGTAAAATAAGCTGTTGGAAGGAAAGGGTATGACTGAGCAAAAACTATACACAAAAAAGGTCACAAAGAGCTTTTCTCCAAAAGAGAAAGTTTATAACCAAACTCAAGCAGTGGAAAAAAAAATTGTTTGGGGATTCAAACTATTCTTATCATCCAATATATGAACTCCACCTGTCCCCAAGGTCATTCTCTCCTTCTGCCTCCCAAGAAGCCCATTTGTAATCCTTTTTTTGAGTGACTTTTGAAAGTGTGAAGAAGGGCACAGCTCTGACTGAGCTCTGCCTGGCTAGGAACCAATTAGTGCCCTGAACCTAATCCACACATTTGCAGCATGACTTCTTTTCACCTACAGACAGAGCATCTGACTCTGGAAACCAACTAGTGCCATTGGGCTCTCCTGCAGTTGTCTGATGTCAGGAGAACCCAGCTCGGTAAAACAGATAACAGATATGAAAGGCCCAGTTCTGTCACTTTAAGAAAATATAGGACCACTGTCAGTGTTATCCAATGAAGAAGGTACTTCTTTGGGCTAAACAGACCAAAAAAATGAAGTATTAGTGCTAGTTCCCTCCAGCATTCAGATGGGAAAATAATGAAGAGATATGTTATTCCAAATGCCTAAGCACCACAGAGGCACAGCGTGAAACATGAGGCACGCTGCATGGCAGAGCTCCCCTTGGCTCATGCATCAGCCTGCATGAACTGGGAAACAGGCAGTAAAAGAAGACACATGCTGACTTTTCTGTCAACGCATCCAAAGCCGTGGCAAACAGCCATCCAGAAGAAGCTGATACTGGTATTCAGTAAAGGAGGAAATGAGTTTAGGATGGGTCACAGACAGTCAAATGGATCAGGCAGCAGAATTGACAAAGAAAACTCCTGGGTATTTTATAGGACTGTCATGTCTAATGGGGTGGCTTTTCCTTAGAGATCCTGCCACCAAGGCAGGGGGTTTGGTGGAGGACTGAGAAGTAGATTTAGCACCTTACAGCTTGCGGGAGAAGAATGGATGCTCACAGGGTCTCTGGGGAAGAGCTGAGCTTTTTGTTAGGTTTTACCCAGGGCAAGAGAGGAGAGAGGGAATTTAATAAGTGGTTACTTTATCCTGGGTTTTTTTGTGGCTTTATATATGTAGAGGACTTTATGTGTTTCATTCAAGAGCTCAGTACTGCTGGGCACTGTCAAAACATAAACCACCAAGGCAGATCTGCCTTGTTAAAGTTACCAGCCAGGAACAGGGAGCACAGAACAGAACAATATATAATGTGGGAGTCATCGGCAAACCACCTGCTTAACCGATGTCTAACAGCCTGTCTCCAGGAATAGACTACATGAGGCAAACATGGGTGTAAGAGATTCTGCAGTAAATAATTATGGATTAAACTAGAGCTAGCTGCTGATAGTTTGTCTCTTATCCAGTTTTGTACTGCCTCACCTATGGCTGCAGTTTTCATGCATTCAAACTTCAAACATTATTTTCATCCTCCTGAAGAAGAGCTAGACCTCTTGCAGGGGTATAAATTAGAGTCTGGATTTCAGTGTAAGCTAAACCCAATCTGGACACAGCTGAAACCTAGAGAGCAGAGTTTAATTTTAGTAGTCCTTCAATGCCACCACAGCCTCCTAACCCTGTATTTTCTGGCCTCTCTATTGCCCCTCCTTTTCCTCCAACTTACTAGAAGTCACCTGCTTTTCTCTAGCAAAGCCGAAACCCCAAATATCACAACATGCTCCATTACTTCACTGCTCAGCTCTCTTCAACAGCCTAAAAGTATACTACCTGAATGGCCTGCTTGCTGGGCTGTGTGCTTATTGGTGAGAAAAGGGAAAGAACACTGTTTGGGGAGACACACTGACACCTGCACAAAAATGGTCGTGGGAGGCTGTGAAATGCAAGGCTGGGGGAGATGGATGTCCTGCCTCGAGGCAGTTTAAATACAATTAGACCATTTCACTGGCTGCTTTACAAGGAAAAGTACTGCAACAGCAGTCATGAGGTTGTCCCATAGCAAGGTAGCTGCCAAGGCACACGGTCAAGTGTTGATAAGGGGTCAAAGAGAAGAGACAGCAAAGTACCTTGGGAGAGACCTTGGGAACAGGGGGACTGAAAAAGCAGGAACAGACCTTGGGACAGATTGTGTGATTAAGTGGAGCTGGAGATAATTGTGTTTTAAAGATCTCCTGGGGAATGAGCTCAGAATAGAAGCAGGAGCAGGGCTGGATCTGTAGCTATGTAGATAGCTAGTGCCACATTTATTAGCATGGAGAAAGAAAAGGAGAACTGTGGTCTATGTGGGTAAATGTCTTTTTAGCAGGTCAGTGCAGTGTTAGACAGACGTGCCAACACTAGTGGTGTAACACTGTCCCACACAGGCTGTTTTAAGTTCCAGTGTTATACTACATGAAACTGTTGACAGCAATACTAGTCTCCAGAGGTTATTTGTTCACAGTCTGCTGTTTGGGAATAATGAAGGAAGAGAAAAGCTGGAGAAGAGGTATTTTTTTAACCATATTCTAGTATCTCAGTTCAGCACTGCCTGGATGTTCACCCCAGTTATTCCTTATTCCTGACTGGATGCTTCCCATGTTTTTACAGAGGAGAGACTTTCTGCAAGCTGTGATATTCATAAGGAGGATAAATGTCCAACAGCTGCCAGCTAGCTCTCTCCATTCATTCAGATGGTGATCAGTCAACAGGTGCTGAAATCTCCCCTCTGAATAAGTAGATGGTTTCCTATCAAAAGCCTAAGAAAAGTTATCCACTCTTGTTTAGGGGTCTACAGGAAAATGCCATCCTCATGGGGTTTCAGTGAGCTGGAGGAGCAGTAGAACAGCAGTGGAAATGGCCCCTAAATCTGTTTGCATTAACATTTCAAGTTACTCCCCTTGCCTTTTTTCCCTAAATTTGTTTAATGAAACCATTTGAAACCATGACAATGGCATAGGTGTAGCTGCTGCTGGTAACCAGGCTACTAATATCTTTTGAACGGGTCAAGCAATTAAATAAAGACATGCATAGTAAGGAGAAATACTAACTTGCAGCCATGCTGTGCTGTAGGGCTTAATATAGGATCTTCTTTCTTTCTCTGGACAAAAAATAACATGCCCTTTCATTGTTTTAATAGGACTTGCCACCTCAGCATGGCTATGGCAGCCATTCTGACCTTTTAGCAGGAGATCTGTGATGCAGAAAGAGAGGTGTAAAAGAACTCAGAGGGAGCAAGATGCAAGGAAAGCCCAATGGCTTCTTACATGTGCCTGGGTACCAGGAGGGAGAGGGGGACAGGGGAGACAGGAGCAGGGGAAGTGGGGACCGGGAAGTACACAGTATGCAGGGCGTGAAGAGAGGGAACAGTACAAACAGTAGCAGCAAAAGCTTGAATGGCTTATCATTTATATGGCCATCAAGTAACAATCCCAGCCGCAGCACTTGTGAAAATACCACCTCCCACCATATCAACCAAGCAATCTCCACATCCTATGAAGCACCTAAGAGTGGGTGATGCTGGTGGTGAATTCCCCCCACATGGGCAAAAGTCCCTGTTCACTGCCCTGTCACCCTCTGTCACCATAGGAGCAGACCAGGCATCGTGCAAGCCCAGTGAAACATAACTCGGTGTCACGGGTCCTTTCACACCAGATGCACTCTTCTGCTTCATTCTTGGTCATGCATACTGCTTCCTGGCAGCTGTGAAGTTTTTCAGTATCACATTTGTTATTTTTAAACTTTGTTATGCCTACATAAACTAGTAGATCTGTACATATATATGGGAGAAAGAAGTAAAAATAAGGAAATTGTGTCCAATACTTGTATTGAAATATCACCCCTTTGTCAGTATAGAAATAAGAGCAATGTCTTCTTTTGAACTTGACAGCTGTATGCAGCGTCACAGTCCCCCATCACAGCATCCCAGAGGCCACCCTGTGATGTCAATCGTGAGAACACAGGTCACCCCTTTGTCACTTTGGTCCAGCCACAGCACAGGTGAGAGCCTTTGCTGGCAGCCCATTCATGTGTGCAAACTAGCAAGGCTTTGAACCCCTGGCTGAAGAACTCGCCCGATCTCACAGATGTTGTACAGATGCACTGTGCTGCAGTAAATATGAGCTGCATCCCGTCGGCTTTACAGGCACCGTGGTCATGCCTTAAGTGCACCAGATGTGTGTGCTAGTGCCTGCTCACTATGTGTAAATCACCTGCTCCCAGGTGCTTTGATTTCAGCTCTTAACTTCTTGAAGTTTAGTCTGGTTTTCTTTAAAAAGGGACAATCAGCTTGCAGTATATGCAGTGCAGAGTCCCTTGCCTGGTTGCTGTAGCCCTCTTTTCCAGTGCAGCCGAGGGCCAGGTGAAAGACCCTGGGTGTGAGAGCAGCTATCTCCCTCTCTGCAATGAGTCAGCATGGCCAGAAAGCTCTGGGGTAAAAGTGAGAGTGTCACAGTGTGTGACCAAAGTAGGGAGGTGATGCACCCATCCCAGAAATGCAGGGAGACACCACTAAGAATGAGTAATGGCTATCAACACCCCCACTCATGCTGTCTAGAGAACTTGTGTCACCTCCTGACCACACACGTGAATGAACACACAGTAAAGAGACCTTCCTACTAATTGCAGGTAACAACAGTACTTCACCAGTAAGCACTGCCAGCTCACACCTCAAAGCTGTTGTCTATAAATTGCCTTAGAAAGTTGGTAGAAATTCCTGGATAGGGTTTTTCAAGCTTTTCTTTGAAACCAGGAAAGCAGAAAGCTCTTTTCCCTGGAGAACTGATTAGAAATAAGGCTTACACTGACACGGTCTTAATCCAGACTTGACTATGAATAACAGAATAGGAAAACAAAGCAGTTTGTCCCAGATCCCATTTTGAGGTGTTAAAGAGAAACTGTCATATCACTTCAGAAATAGATGCTATTACAGACAAAGCCACTGTGCCAGCTTTTTCCCTTGGCCTCCTTAAACCTCTCACGTCCTCATTAGCAACTGCTGGGAGGGTTAATAAAGGAATGAGTAAACTCAGCAGGCAACACAAGTGACAGTCCTAGCAACACTGACCAGCTTCAGGAGGCTAATTGCGACAGTAAAGGCTTGAGGATCCCTGTTCAGAAGTCTCTCAGTTTTTGTATTGCTTCCCAGGAGCTCGCTGATACCTTCCCTTTTCCTATCCCCCTGTTACTCTTTTCTCCATTGCTATGGTTTCCACCTGTGGTATTTCACTGAACTATTTTCAGCTTGTTCACTATTGACCTGTCCCCATATTCCACCTCCTCCTGTCTCTGCCTGTCAGCAGCCTGTAACCTGACCCTCTGTGGAAAACCTGTCTGTAAAATGTAATAATTCTGAAACTCATCTGTAATCCCAGATACTGCCTTATCCTCTCTTTCAGACATGGGATAAGGGTAGTTAGACATGCACGACCATTCAGTGTTTCATTCCTGTGCCAGCACTCAGCTCCAAACCTGAGTGTGGGTATTCACACTGGTCTTCTGGCCAGGCTTACTCCGCTCATTCTTATTTGTCCTATGAATTCAGACATTTACAAATCCATACAGGCCAGACTCACTGCTGAAGCCAAAGATGGTT
This sequence comes from Mesitornis unicolor, assembly GCF_000695765.1. Classification (NCBI taxonomy): domain Eukaryota; kingdom Metazoa; phylum Chordata; class Aves; order Mesitornithiformes; family Mesitornithidae; genus Mesitornis; species Mesitornis unicolor. Next base: position 7,112 of record NW_010182342.1, on the reverse strand, counting down.
TTGGGCAGCTGGAGAGGTAAGTACACCTTTGGAAGGTGAAGCTAAAAAGATGCAATGACTCAGTTTCCATCTCCCCTCCTCTCTCTGGGACCTTTACATCCCCCAACCATACGCAAATTCAATTTTGTTGCGCAGCTCCATTTCTTTCTCTTGCAACAGAGCCGAAATTTCTCCCCATGGCCTGTGTCTTGTCAGAAGCTTCTCGCTAACTGCTACTTCACATCTAGATTCCCAGTGCTAACCCAGGTCCTTGCAAACCATTCTTTCACAGCTTTTTGCTCTGGTTTCTCACCTGCTGCTTTGCTCTCCAGGTTCTCCACAAATTTCTTGCTGGACTCCGAAACAAAATGGAGTATCCTGGCTTCAGCAGCAACCTGTTAAAGTGAAATGCTCTGCAGCTTAACAGAGATCTCCCGCTGCGTTTCTAAGAAAAATTCAAAACCTCAGTATTCTCCTTACTCCCTTTCAAAGAGCAACATCTCCTCACCCTCTGGCATGTACCCCAGCTCCTCCAAACTGGAGTTGCAGCTCTCTGCTTGGGGTGAAAGACTCCTTCGGATCTCAGCGTTTTCAGCCTGAGGAGAGGTGAGCAGAGCACACTGCACTGAGTGTGTCACTGCAGGAGGTAGGATGGGACTCTTCAGCAGCCCCTCACCAACTCGCCTCCTCTTCCTTCCTCTTCAGCCTCTGTCCAAGGCCTGGGGAAGACCAAGGTTCTCAGGGCCACTACCTCCTCCAACCTTTCCTGCTTGTATTCTGAAATCACCTTGATGCAACAAGCAGAGCGGGAACTTTGGGGCTCCCTGGCAAGCTGGAGAGGTTTCTCCCAGCCTGGGGTCAGAAGGTGGCACAGATTTAACTGGCTGGTGCTGAAGGTTTGAGGACCACCATGAGCATTGGTCAGCCCAGTGGATGCTCCTGTGTGGCATGAGAGTTGTGACTGACAGCACAGCATCCCTGCCCACCAGGCTGCAAGTCCACCTGGAGTCTTCCCGGCCATTTGCAGCCAACAGCTGGGGAAACGCATATCAGAGAAGTTGATCTGAAAGGTGAGGGACTGAGCACAAATGCAGCAGCTCAATTGTATGGCATAAAGGAAAGCCGTCAGTGCACACAGCAGGGAAACTGTGCCATGGGTACAACTGTTAACACTTTAAACTTGTTTTATAACAGCGTCAGACAAATTTGAAACAGCTGCTCTGTATGCTCTTCATTTCCAGTGGCAATGACTTTTTTTTTTTTTACTTGCTGTAGAAGAAATCGGTGCTGCTGCTGTTTACAAAATTACCCAAGCTGCACTTATGACTTCTTCGAACTTCTGATCTTGCTGCAATCACATGGATACCATAAGATCAGGGTTTTCTCAGCTAACATTGGTGCCTGGAAAAGCTAAATGTTGAATACGTTGTGGAGGGGAGCAGGCAAGGGCAGCAAGAGAGGGCTGAAGGCTCCTATTTCACATTGTCCTAAGACCTTTTGTCATTGAACCACTGAACACGTTCTCATGCTGGTGAGCAATTAAGCTTCCCTGACACTGTGGCATTTATGAGGGAAGTACTGCTCATCTCAGCCATGCTCAGAAACACCAGGTCAGAAGTCAGGGAATTGATAAACCTGTTGAGGTGCCTGGAAATATATTCAGCTGCCAAGTCCCCTATCTGATATCTTCAGAGCAGCGGAGGAAAGAGCAGAAATAGCTCATATTCAAACAGATTGCCAGGGGCAGGCACCTTCCAGTCTAATGAAGGCTGGACTGTTTTATATTTATACAAGACGAGGGTTTTATTATGCTTTTTTATCTGTGCTGCAGTAGCACCCAGAAGACCTAGGTGCAGACAAGATCCCTTTGCACTAGGCATTACAAATATGCTGAAGAGAAGCAAGGTAAAGAAAACAGAGGAAATATATAAATATCACTGATCTTCTACCTCTCCATTTAACTGTATTCTTTTGGCCTAGATTCCTTTTCTTAAATGGAAGGACATGTATAGCGATCTATTTATCTTTAACTCTTTAATTTATAAACCAAGTAGTCACATTAAAGATTATTTGGGACCCTGGTGTTAAGTAAACCTGGACCCTGGGGCAGAGGAGGCAGGTCTTGGGGGCTGCTAAAGGAGCACCCAAGGCACAAGCTCTGGAAGAGGGCACAGACCCTGCATCGGTTGCTATACTGTGAGCTAAGCAACGTGAATGCTGTTACTAGATCTGAAGGTGCCTTCTTGTGTGACCCTGGGCAGCTTGTTTCACTTTCCAAGGCTGCTTTCCTCCTGGTGAAATTGCTGTAATAATGCTTACCTTTTTTAAGAAAAAAGTGCTTGGAGATCATTTGCTAAAAAGAGCTTTCAAAGGCTAAGAATGGTCTTTGCTGAGTCTGCTATCCATCATCAGGAAATGCCTAGCTCAATGTGATCATCATTACACATTCATAAGTCTCATGGTTTATAATAATAATAAAAGTCTCAGCTTACATAGAACATCTGCAGGTTTATTTTTCTTTGAGTGATTTCAGTATTAGTCACTGTCACATTTGCATGGGGTCACTACCCACTTTTGTTTTCTAGGCATTCTCTCTCCTTTTATTAAATCATGCCTAATATTTTGATGATTTTTTAATTTTATTTTAAATATTTTATCTGGCATTTTCAGACTAGCCTACAATGTTTGTTTATTTGCACTACATTTTTTGCATTTGTGCTTTTCTCAAAGTGCCCTGGATTACATAAGGGGCAAGAAGGGGAAGTAATACATGTGTGAAATAAATAAAAGCATTATTAATAATAATTGCCTCTGGGTTAGTCATATTCATGCAAATAGCAACTGGGTGTGTTAAGTGCTTTCTCTTTCACCTTGGACCCTCCATCCAGCCATTAATTGCAAAGAAATGACACTCTCTTAGTCACAGTAATAATATCAACAGCAATTCCTCATTTCTAAAAATGCTATCCAATAAAGATTCATTTACCAGACTGCCCATGAGATTATTACTGTTTCCATTTCCGAAAATGAAACTGAGGAAGAGACTTAAAATAACCTTAAAAAGTCCTGACTCCAAACTCTGTACTGTAACTATTTAAACTTGCCCTTTAGTTTTCAAACTTCCATTATATGTTTAAAAAGACACAGCTACGAAAACCTTCTAATCTACATGACTCATAAGCTGATAATTCACGGCTGGTTAATTTTATTTTTTATTTGCTTTGTCAACACAACCAACATTGAGAGCCAAGATGAACTCAGCTTGCCTTCTTTAAGATGGAGACTTCTTTCAAGCAGAAAAAAGCCCTGGAGTTGGATTCATTGAGGCCCAAGCTAGAAGCTAAGGTGCGGGTACTTCTCTTTTCAGACTGCTCGCACTGACACTTAAACTAAATGAATAAGCAAATCTTGAGGCATTCAGCTGGATCACACCCGGCAATGCCAGGTGCATACAAAACGCAAGATACGTTTTTCAAATGTAGAAAAGGAGATGAGCTATGCACCGAAGAGCAGGCATTTGAAAGGCAGGTAGCCTTGGTCCTGATCCAGCCAGTCTCAGGCATGGTTCAGGAGCTTTTTCCAGGGTTGCATCTGTGTTGCTGACTGGCTGCACATGTCTTCATGGTCTGCAGCTGATGCCCCGGGCTCTAGCAAGTCATTGTAATTGTTCACCTTTATGGATAGCTATGACTATAGCTCAGACATGTCCTCTGCACTGCTCTTTCCCACACGGTCATTTTACTTTTAAGCCTCAATACAGGGTTTAGATCATTCACTTTGGAATGATCTTCCAAAATAAAAGATTCCACTAAGAATATGTGCCTACTGGAGAGAAATAAAAAGTGGTGATTATTTCAATCAGTTCAAGAGTCTCTCTAACAGATTGGCACCATATGAGTCACTTTTATCATTTTATGGTAATTTAGATCTTAAGATGAGAAGGAAGATACACAATACTTGTGACATTCTCCACCTGCTTCACTTTACAGTTGTGCTTGTGTATCTCGATCAGGCAGTCATGTTTATACTAAAACAAACAACCCCAAAATTTCTGATTATATACAGGTACAATCTTTTCTAGTATATCTGACCAAAAAAAGGAGCACTTGAGAAACAATGGTATTTAATTGTTGCGTCTAAATCTGGTGGAGTTTTGTCTCCTGATACTGTGAGGTCTGCTACCTCTTCTAATCCTGCAATGGGGCCCCGCTGAGGATGAGCTAGATGCACCTCAGTGAGAGGTAAGAATCAGACTTTACCATGAGAACATTTTCTGTCTATGACCTAAGCGCTTCTCCCCTGAGAGACATGTCTTTTACATCTTATACTAAACTCCAAGTGTCCTGCTGGTGAATACCTTCAATTTTTGTTTATAATTTTAAATATGAATGTATGGTTATGATCTCTCCCAAAATGTAATTGTCCTCTGACCAAACTGTAAACATTAGATTTTTAAAGTATTTCAGTGTCTGCAGGCTGTATTTTGGTTGCTCTTTGCATTCTCTTCGATTTGTCTGCAAAAAGATGTCTGGAGAAGAGCTGCAGAGCCACTAGTCTCATTAAGAATGATTACCACCATCCCCATCAACTTCATGCATTCGGATATGCAGAACTAAAATTACATCAGTTGTTTCTGTTGTCATGCAGTTAAACTGTTGCTCACTAGGCCTCTTCTGGCATCACTGTTTTTGAAGTAACTTTCCTACCAGTAGGCTTTTCCCCATCCCTATGTGTGTTTACAACACACATTTGCTTCGCAAGGTTAAAAGGTGCTTCCCTGTATCTGGACGATATGATGACTTTCTGCATATGAATATTGCCAGCCCTGTTCAACTAATACGCTGTATATTCTTCCAAAGTGCTGTTTATCCATTTGTATTATCCAGATGCTTATGCATTGGTTTAAAAAGCATCCAGGGCTTGGACTCTCTGGAAGAAAAAAAGTCAGAGAAAATGTCGGTCAGTACCAAAACTCCTCAGGGAGCCAGAGGTCTGGCTCATCAGGAGATCTGTTGGAGGAAGAGCCCACATGCTGAATGGAGGCTGCGATGCCCCGTTCATGACTGCCTTCATTTTAGATCAGCTGAACCAGTTTACTCCCTGCCAGCCTCCAAAGGAGCAGCGCACACTGGTACTTCCCCTTGCTGCCATGCTGCAATAAAAAAGCACACCTTGATGGTTGCAAATGGACCGATGTGATGAGAAGAAACATGATAAAAAATCAAAACATTAAAAAGTTTAGAAAAGTAGATATAGATTAAGATCAGCACATTAAATTTTCAGGAAACAATGCTAAATGGATACATTGGTGATTTAAATTTTGTGTTGTTTAAACAAAGTAGGAATACCACAATTTTACAAAAACGGTGTTGCAAAAGTCATACTTTAAAAAAAAAGAGACCAATTATTATAAATGGCATGACAGCATCAAAGCACACATGCTCCCTCTTCTCTGTCCCATAGTATTCAACTGTACTGTAATCTTAAAGATTTTTTTCCCCTGCAGATTATTCCTCCTTAGGGCATTAGTAGCAGACAGAGAGTTGTTCACGTGTCTTCATCATCATCATGTTTAATAAGTGCTTTGTGTAATAACATTACCCCTAAACTTATGTTTTTCTTATGTTTAACCTCAATGAATTACCCCACCACTGTAGTTTTTAAAAATCTGAATTGCTCAGAAAACTAGAATGTTGACACTACACCAACATAACTTTACAAAATCAAGAAAGGTTTCTTTGAATTTATGCTAGAACTGAGCAGAGAGAATGCTTCTCCACATCTGAAATATTTGAAAGCTAACTCAACATGAGCTCAGTTTAATAGTAAATAAGGACATACAAACTATCAAATGCTCTTCAGAAAGACAGCATGTACTCCTTATTTGAGGGGAATTTACAGTCTCTGGTAGTAGTACAGGTAGCCAGCAAATAAGAGAATTTTAATCTTCAGTTGACTTACTGGCTGAAAGGCGGAGTTAACGAGGCTGGGGCTATTCTGTTCAAGGACTCACCTCTGTCCGTGCACCCAGCAGTGCTGCCTCAGCAGTGAGGCTCCTCAGAAAGCTGTGCCAAGAGGAAGCTCTCTTGCTTTGGTGCACAGGGTGGTGCGCAGCCATGGACACTTTAAAGAGGGGTGGCAGTTGGACTGGTTAATATGTCAATGCAAACTTCCAATGTCCCACATCCATCCTACCACATCAGTCTTATGCTCAGTAACGTTATTGCATTCAAAGTCTCTGCCGAGGAATAGCAGCGAGTGGTTGAGCTACTGAAGCACTAATGGTCCGCCTGATGCATCAACAGGGAATCAGGTTACCTCAGACTCAGGGGTTTACTAACAACCATTAGTAAACTGTCACAAACCTTTCTTCAAAAGAAGCTTGTTTACATGATTTCAACTAAATTCCAACTTTTTATTAAAAAGCTTTAAGTATGCGTGTATGTGTATTCCATTACTATTTTTTGTATGAACTAATTTGATATAAAATTCTTTAACAAGGTTGAAAATTCAAGTCAAGAAGTTGTTGGCAGAATTAATTAGTTGCTCACAGACATTCTCTGCGTTTTGTTAAAGATATATATTATTTTCAATGTTAAACCACTTTGGCTTTAAGCGCAAAGCAGAAATCAAAGTATAAGATGGGCAACAGCACCTCTAGAACATATCAAATTTCCCTGCCTTCTTCATTAATGCCACGCTAGTGTTTTTCCACATAGTATTTTTCACTCTGATCAAAAAGCAATTTATTGCAGGGGGTCAACGGTATTTCCACCTCACAAACACAAGCATATCTTAACTCCTGCAAGTCCCTTTCTCTGGGGCCAAAACACGAGGGCCAAGGTGGCTGCCTTCTCCCGGCTTCAGCGAGCCCTCAGCTTAATGCCCTCAAGCAGAGAGTGCTGCTTACCACAGGCAAAGAAATCCCCAAGCACTTTAGACACCGAACTGGCTATTAAATACTGACGGAAACCGAGGACGAACACCTGCAGAACAAGCAGGAAAGAGAAGACGGAGCGTCGCCTTCAGAACCCTCCAGACCTCCCTCGTAGCCGGGAACTGAGAGACCGGGCACAGAGGCAAAGGGAACCCACTGGCAACGAGGCCCGGTCCCACCCCCCGCCGGGGTCCCC